>NW_007726553.1:88428-95007 GCF_000696425.1 Galeopterus variegatus
AAGCTGCGTTGCTTATGCATTGTTCAGTGTGCTCGGGCCTGACCCTTGTTCTGGCCCCTGAAAAAACTGCTTTGCTTATGCACTGCTACAAGACTGCGTACATTAAAGTTATATATTTTTTTACAATTCTACTACTTATATTCTATGTCCCCCCTACATTTCAATTTATTTCCAACAATGGGAACTCACCTTTGCTCCCTCAGGATAAAAAACAAACATGTGTTCCCCGGCCTACACCAGGGTTTCAGGAAGGAGGGCAGAAGGGTAGAAAAGAGGAAGAGAGGAGAAGGAGGGGTCCCAGGAGACTGTCCAAGGTTGACTCTGTGTGGACTGGAAAAGGAATTTTATACAAATGTATGAAACATCCTCACTGAGATGGGAGAGGGAAGAAGGTGCTGACTTAAGTAACTTTGGAAATTAATGAGGTCTGCAAAATAAAGGCAAAAGGAATGGCCCATAAGCACTGTACTCTAGTTGACAAAGTTGTTTCCCATGGGGGAGGGGGTTGACACTTCTGAAACCAGTATATGTGTATTCTAGAATCTGAACAGTTATGTAGGTGGATGGCAGATGGTGGAATGCAGGTTTCTCATTGTTGGAGTGAGAATCTATAGGTAAGCAAAGAGGAGGATGCTAGAATGATCCATGTGGCTTAGAGTTGGAAACATCAGTATGAACTCATGTTTAACAATATAGATCCAGATGGTTACGCATAGAAATATTTATATCTATATATACATAGATATGTATATATTCTCTTGCTCTGTCAGCTGAAAGGGCCTAGAAGTGAAGATACTCCAGTAGCAATGACACCCTGGCTAATTCTAGGATGGTGCAGGAAATATACAAGATAAGCTTGGGGCATCTTGTAATGCCAGAAAATAAGGAAGTGCTTTTAAAAAAAAAAAAGGTCACATGATAGAGAGTATTTCAGTGGCACACAAGAGCAGTAAAATAAAGTAGTACTCAAGTATAACCCAAAGTATAAAATAAATATTCATTGGTCCATATTGATATAAATAAATGATTGAACAAATAAATAAATGGGAGAGAATAGAATAGACAAATCTTCCATGCAGAAGAATTTCAAATTTTGTAAATACCCCAGCCTCAAGAAGGTAGAGCATAATTCCCTACTCAAATTTTGGACTGTGCATAGGGACTTCCAAAGAGTACAGTATGGACAGGGAGGAAAAGAGTAACTTTACAGTGGAGCAACCTGACAAACACTACCTCAGCCAGGTGATCAAGGTCAACATCGCAAGTCACGTTGATAGCATGTACCCTTGATATCATAAAGTGAGAATGATACTTTGCCTCTGGGGTGTTCTTCCTTAAAACCCATAACCTTAGTCAATCATGAGAAAAACATCAGACACCTTCCCGTAGAGAGGCATCCTGCAAAGTACCTGACCAGCACTCCTCAAAATTGTCAAGAACATCAAAAACAAGGAAAATCAGAAACTCTCACAGCCAAGAGGAGCCGAAGGAGAGACGACAACTAAATGTAATGTGGTGTCCGGGATGGGATCCCAGAACAACAACGACGACAAAAAAAAAGGACATTGGGTAAAATGGGTAAGAACTAAAGAAATCTGAATAATGTTTGGCTTTAGTTAACAATAGTGTATCAATAATGGTTTATTAATTGTGATAAATGTACCAAACTAATGTAAGTTGTTAATAACTGGGGGAAACTGGGTGTGGAGTATATGAGAACTCTGTACTATCTTTATAGGGAGTGGAGAAGACTTCAAGGAGGAACTGAAGGCTGAGCTGGGTTTTCTCCAAGTTGTAAGGAATTGTCATTCCTTTCACTTACAGCCTACAACCACAGGTAAAGCCAAGTGGACAGGTGAGGGAATTTAGTTAAAGGGGAAAATGCCATTGAAGGAAAAAAAATATCTAGGATATCAACATCTAAATGGCCATCTATACTGTGCTAAGCCCAACTTAGATGGGACCAAAACATTTTTTTAGTAAAAACACTCTGAACAGGGTTGCAAGGGGAGTTATTCTGAAGATGGCAGTGCTTTTGTTTTCTATGAGCTCATGTCATCATTTTCTTTGGAATGTTTCGGGAGACCCACCATCATTCACAAACCACTGCACTGAGCTGGGGTCCATTGTCTGCTTAGATGTCAGAGTCGCTCACTCCCCGATTGCTGTGCACAGCAGAAGGGGCAAAGGAAGAGAGGGAAATTTCCAGTTTTGTAATTAGACAGTTCAGATTTTGGGCCCCTGCTCTGCCACTTTCTCTCTGGTGACATGGGGCAAGGTATGTTTCTGAGCCGTACTCGTTCACAATCCTCTTCATCCACGCTCACACGCCGGCTCCATGAAAGCACTGACCATTCTTTGCTGGAGTCATCGGTTAACGTGCCCGTGAGCCCCCTGGACTGGGCCTTCCTCATCCATGTCTGGACCAGCCCAGGGCTAGTGCACAGTAGCACTCAGAGATGTTTGTAGGTGCGTGTGCGAGGATAGTGACAGAGCTCTGTGCCTTATAGAGTGCCCTCGGTCAGTAAGCATTGCTTATTGGAAAATTTTTGGGAACTTGAAGTCAAAGAGATGTGGATTCAAATTCTTCTCTGCCACTTATTAGCACCATGACCTTGGGGTGAGTAATAAGGCTTCTGAGTCTCAGTTTTTCCTTTGTAAAAGTGGGGCCGGTAATGAGGCAGACAGTGTTAAAGCACTAACCATAGGAAATTCCCAGCTCCCTTCTCTCTTCTCACCACCACAGAGGTTGAAAAAGCTAAATACTCAGGCCCCCAGTTCCCTTGTGACTAGTAGTGGCCATGTAAGTGATTTTAGAGCAATGAGTGGTGGGGGGCAGATTAGGGAAAGACATATTTTTTCTCTGAAGAGAGAGAAGCACAGGAAAAGAAAGGCTGTCACAGCCATAGCCTCTGCGCTGCTTCCTGTCTTTGAATGCAGGTGAGGGGCCCAGTCTTCACCCTGCAGTCATGAAGGAACAAGCCCAAGGAAGGACGGCAGAGCAGAAGGCCAGAGTCCTTGATGCCACCATCAGACAGCCAAACTAAGGCCAGCAACGTCCTCCTCCTCCATCTGTTAAGTAAAGGATAGGTGTCCTCATGGTTCACGCTGCTGTAGGTTGGGTTTTTATTGCTGGCAGCCTAAAGCACTGTAACCAATACACTTGTCTCATAGTGTCGTCGTGAGGACTAATTAGAATCACCCCTATGCCTGGCATGCAGCGAGCACTCAATAAATGGGAATTTACAGTTAGTACCATGAACCCATCCTCAGGGAGCTCAGTGTGGTTGAGAAGGCAGAAGGGGGGGAAGGTGTGAGGGAGGGAAGAGCAGGGGAAAGAGGGGACCTGGTGGGGTGTGGTGGGAGCTGGAGAAGGGCAGATGAAAGGGAGATGAAAGGGGTAGGGGAGACTAAAGGGAGTGGCTGGAAAAAGCGGGAAAGAGGAAAGAAGACAGGGAAGGTTTATTAGTCCGTTTCTGTTGCTTGAAACAAAATACATGGAACTGGGTAATTTGTAAAGAAAACGAAATGTATTGCTTACAGTTTCTAAGGCTGGGAAGTCCAAAGTCCACGGAACACATTTGGTGAGGGCCTTGGTGGTGTTGACAGTGACCCAGGAGTCTCACATGGCAGAAGATGGAAGAGCAGAGACAGAGAGACAGACAGAGAGAGAAAGAGACAGAGAGAGAGAATCTCACATGCTCTCCTTTAAAGCCCTCAGAACCACACCCCTGGCCACCATTATTAATCCATTCACAACGGCATGGTCCTACGATCTAATCACCTCTTCAAGGCCCCCCCTTTCAATTACCGCAATAGGATTTCCCACCCTCAACAGTTACAGTGAGAATTAAGTGTTGAGGGGACATTCAACCCAAGGCAGAAGAAGACCTCAATAACAACTGAAGCAGAATGGTAAAATAGGAACTCAAAGATCCAAAGCTGACTTAAAGGAAATAAAGAATAACAATATTTCTCCTACACCTGGGGTTCTAAACTGATACTCATACCTACTATATTGCTCTGTGGTGTTTCTGAGAGCATTTAACGTGTGAAAGGGCCCAGCACGTGGTAGACACTTAATAAATGTTTGCTGAATCTAATGGTA
Source organism: Galeopterus variegatus (assembly GCF_000696425.1). NCBI lineage: Eukaryota > Metazoa > Chordata > Mammalia > Dermoptera > Cynocephalidae > Galeopterus > Galeopterus variegatus. The sequence continues at coordinate 92,537 of NW_007726553.1, forward strand.
TCAGTTCAAAATTGGCAGCTGTAGAAAGACCCTAAGAACCTACTTTCTTGCACCCCATTTCATCCTACCTGAATGGATATCAGATGGATATCTCTCGTAAGATGAGAGCCTGAGCTCCTCCTAGGTGCAGGTAGAAAGGGGAGTTCAAAGGGTCCAGCTTTTCTTACAAGGCATGGCATTTGATGACACTTAACAAGAATATACAGCGCAAGCTCTGCAGAGTCTGGTGACTTATTTTAAACAGGACCCTGCAATGTAAGCAAATGCTATACAGTGAACAGAAATGCCATTGGCAACACTGATCAAAGGTCAGTTTTACTCCAGATAATTAAAAACAACAACAACAAAAACAGAGCAGATTGAAATAAAACAGGTGTAATCACTTCTCAGCCTTTTGGCCAAGATCAAGTGTAAAATAAAATAGCTGTAAAACCCATTTTGGGGGCATTTGAATATAGACTTGATATTATGGGATTATTATTAATTTTAATGATAATAGTATGTGAAACTATAGGAGTATGTTCTTAACCTTAGGAGATTGTCTTAATCTGCTCTGACTGCCATAACAAAATACCATAGGCTGGGTGGCTTAAACAACATTTATTTTCTCGCAGTTCTAGAGGTTGGAAGATCAGGGTACCAGCATAGTTGGGTTCTGGGGAGGGCTCTCTTCCTGGCGTACAGACAGCTGCCTTCGTGCTCTATCCTCACATGATGGAGTAAGAGAGAGTATGCAAAGCTCTCTAGCATCTCTTCTTATAGGTACATTGATCCCATCATAAGAGTTCCGCCATCATTACCCCATCTCAACCTAATTGCCGCCCAAAGTCCCCATCTCCAAATACCATCACACTGGGGGCTAGGGCTTCAACATATGAATTTTGGGAAGATACAATTCATTCCATAGCAGAGATTTATGCCAAAATATATAGGGATGATTGTCATGATGTCTGAAAATTACTTTTAAGTCACTTTTCAAAAAAATTTAAAAAGAAATAGGAGAGACATAAAGCATATATGAAAAAAAATATGAAAATAGATAATAAGCTCATTGAAACCAATGAGCTTCAGTTATTCATTTTTGTGTTTCTCTTCATCCACCTCCTACTCCCCTCCCAAATCTGTCCTCTTATCTGCCCAGCACACAGTGGGCACTCAGTATGTTTGTTGAATAAAATTTAAAATAAAATTCTCTTTACCTGCTAATACCTGAATAACTAAGACTCAGTTTTGAGCCATTTGCAAGGAAATACCCACAACTAATTACTTAAGTAAACATAATCTGCTTAAAATCCCAGTTTAACATCGATTTTTCCTCCCAGAGTCAAGTTTCGAACAGGAGCTTACTTGCTTTCTGCCACAGCATGCTCCGGCCCGTCCCTCCATCCTCACGAATGCCCAGCACACCCTTTTACAGTTCTGCATGCCTACTGCCCTCACTCAGGGACCTTTCCACGCCAAGACCTTGGGAGCAAACCAAGTGGACAAAAGCAGTTTGATGGAAAACGGTATACATGTTGTACACTTTAAAAAATTATTTTAAAGGGCCGGCCCAGTGGCGCACTGGATAGTGCGCCGCTTGGGAAGCGCAGCGGCGCNTATATAGGGATGATTGTCATGATGTCTGAAAATTACTTTTAAGTCACTTTTCAAAAAAATTTAAAAAGAAATAGGAGAGACATAAAGCATATATGAAAAAAAATATGAAAATAGATAATAAGCTCATTGAAACCAATGAGCTTCAGTTATTCATTTTTGTGTTTCTCTTCATCCACCTCCTACTCCCCTCCCAAATCTGTCCTCTTATCTGCCCAGCACACAGTGGGCACTCAGTATGTTTGTTGAATAAAATTTAAAATAAAATTCTCTTTACCTGCTAATACCTGAATAACTAAGACTCAGTTTTGAGCCATTTGCAAGGAAATACCCACAACTAATTACTTAAGTAAACATAATCTGCTTAAAATCCCAGTTTAACATCGATTTTTCCTCCCAGAGTCAAGTTTCGAACAGGAGCTTACTTGCTTTCTGCCACAGCATGCTCCGGCCCGTCCCTCCATCCTCACGAATGCCCAGCACACCCTTTTACAGTTCTGCATGCCTACTGCCCTCACTCAGGGACCTTTCCACGCCAAGACCTTGGGAGCAAACCAAGTGGACAAAAGCAGTTTGATGGAAAACGGTATACATGTTGTACACTTTAAAAAATTATTTTAAAGAATTGGCAATAGCAAACATTTATTTGCAACTAAATTGTAAAACTGGAAGTAATGAAAACATTACCCAAGAAGCAGAGCGATGGACTCTCATTCATTGATTGAGAATGAGTAAGACTTTTTTAAAACTCTAAACATTTTTGGATTCATTTTCAGATTTTTCAGATCTTTTATTGCTTTTTTAACTGGGTAATTTGTAAAGAAAACGAAATGTATTGCTTACAGTTTCTAAGGCTGGGAAGTCCAAAGTCCACG
>NW_007726553.1:96007-98787 GCF_000696425.1 Galeopterus variegatus
CAAAGCTCTCTAGCATCTCTTCTTATAGGTACATTGATCCCATCATAAGAGTTCTGCCATCATTACCCCATCTCAACCTAATTGCTGCCCAAAGTCCCCATCTCCAAATACCATCACACTGGGGGCTAGGGCTTCAACATATGAATTTTGGGAAGATACAATTCATTCCATAGCAGAGATTTATGCCAAAATATATAGGGATGATTGTCATGATGTCTGAAAATTACTTTTAAGTCACTTTTCAAAAAAATTAAAAAAGAAATAGGAGAGACATAAAGCATATATGAAAATAGATAATAAGCTCATTGAAACCAATGAGCTTCAGTTATTCATTTTTGTGTTTCTCTTCATCCACCTCCCACTCCCCTCCCAAATCCGTCCTCTTGTCTGCCCAGCACACAGTGGGCACTCGGTATGTTTGTTGAATAAAATTTAAAATAAAATTATCTTTACCTGCTAATACCTGAATAACTAAGACTCAGTTTTGAGCCACTTGCAAGGAAATACCCACGACTAATTACTTAAGTAAACATAATCTGCTTAAAATCCCAATTTAACATCGATTTTTCCTCCCAGAGTCAAGTTTCGAACAGGAGCTTACTTGCTTTCTGCCCCAGCATGCTCCGGCCCGTCCCTCTATCCTCACGAATGCCCAGCACACCCTTTTACAGTTCTGCGTGCCTACTGCCCTCACTCAGGGACCTTTCCATGCCAAGACCTTGGGAGCAAACCAAGTGGACAAAAGCAGTTTGATGGAAAACGGTATACATGTTGTACACTTTTAAAAATTATTTTAAAGAATTGGCAATAGCAAACATTTATTTGCAACTAAATTGTAAAACTGGAAGTAATGAAAACATTACCCAAGAAGCAGAGCAATGGACTCTCATTCATTGATTGAGAATGAGTAAGACTTTTTTAAAACTCTAAACATTTTTGGATTCATTTTCAGATTTTTCAGATCTTTTATTGCTTTTTTCTTATTCCAAAGGTACTTATATCTGTTTTAGAAAAATCAGAAAATGAGGACAAGAAAAATAAAATCATCCTCACCCTGAGATGTCTGCCATGTTGCTGTAGGTCCTTTCAGATTCCATTTCTATGATAATAATATTGACAGTAGATATTACTATTTAGTGAGTGCTCACTGTGCATCAGGCACAGTTTAGTCCTCACAACGGCTATGAGGCAGGTATCCACATTTCACAGATGAATAAATTAAAGTTTAGAGAGGATAATTCACTTGCCCATGATTACACAGCTAGCAAGGGTGGAACTAGAGTCAGATCCCCACATCTGTTCACCTCGAACACCTGAACTTGTAACTGCAGCTCCACATTATCCCCCACGTGTGTTTTTCTTTATGAAAACAAGATTCTATCACACAGTCTCCTACTGTTAGATCATTATATTGCTTCCAGTTTATATTCATTTTCCGTTGCTGCTTCTAACAAATTGACACAAATTTAGTGGCTTAAAACAACATATATTTATTCTTCTACAGCTCTGGAAGTCAGATGCTTAACATGAGTCTTCCAGGGCTAAAATCAAGGTTTCAGCAGGGCTGGTTCCTTCTGGAGCCTCCAGGAGAGAATCTGTTCCTTGCCTCTTCCAGCTTCTAGAGGCTGCCTGTATTCCTCGGCAGGTGACTGCATGACTCAGTCTCTGCTTCCATGATCTCCTCTCTGCTACCCCTGTCTCCCTCTTGTGATCAAATTGGGCCCACCCAGATAATCCAGGATAATCTCTCCAAATCAAGACAATCTCCCCTTAGTCACATCCACAAAGACCCTTTTACCATGTAAGGTAATATATTCACAGGTTCCAGGGATTAGGATATGGACATCTTTGCGAGACCACAATTCAGCTTACAATGCAGTTTTTAATGCAAAGTGCAGAGCAGGGCTCACTGAATCTGCTGAGTCATCCCCACCCCATACTTCAGGCCCCCATCAGGAGTGGCCTCCTGCCTACTCTGACACTTAAAAGTCTTGGAAACTAACCAATCCCATTGCCTGCTAGTTTCCTCCAAACATGCTATCAATGCAGTCCCAGGCTGATCCCTCTCAGACTCCCCCAGGTCACCCACACACACACTTCCTTCCATCCCTGTCTGGAGGGATGTATTGAAATTAATCCCAGGTTCCTCCTCAATGCCATGAAACTCAAGAGCCAGCAGCTTGGGAGCCCCCAGGTCCTCCAGCCCTCTGTTGATGTACATTGCCCTAACGTTTAAGTACAATGACTTTGACGCTCAACCCCTATATAATAGGGGAGAGAGAATCTCCCCAATATCACTAAAGATCTTCAGGGGTAAAGGACTTCCATTTTCTCAGTCACATAAATATCCAGTTTTCTACTTTTCAACTCCAGTGACATGTGACAGCTGCCATTTTCCCACAGCTCTTCAGCCCACATGGAATGCCAGTTCCTTCAACCTCCAAAGTACCAGCAATGCAGAGCACACACAGCGATACCTTAGTCTGCTTCTGCTGCTGTAACAAAATACCTTAGACTGGGTAACCTATAAACATAAATTTATTGCTTACAATTCTGGAGGCTGGGAAGTTCAAGATCAGGGTGTCAGGAGATTTGGTGTCTGCTCAGCCCCCCCCCTTCATAGATAGCACTTTCTCTGTGTCCTCAGAGAAGGACAAAAGAGGGTAAAATCTCTCCCTCAAGCCCTTGTTTATAAGGTCACTAATCGCATCCATGAGGGCAGAGCCCTCATGACCTAATCACTTCCCAAAGGCCCATCTCTTAATACCATCACCTTGGGG
>NW_007726553.1:98850-100095 GCF_000696425.1 Galeopterus variegatus
CCATCTCTTAATACCATCACCTTGGGGGTAAAGTTCCAACACATGAATTTTTGAGGGAAACCAACATTTAGGTCATAGCAAGTGGGGTCAACAATTACTCACTACAAATTAGATGTCCAAATAATGATAATAGTAATAACCTTATTATCTATAACAAGCCTCTACTCTTTCCTCTTATAGGGGAGCTCAGCCTAGGGCAGGGGCACTTAAACTTCTTAAGTAAAGGTAACTTTGTCTCCTCCCCTTTAGAATAGTTTATTTTGGATCTGTTTTCAGTATATTTAAAATCACAATCCATAAAGTCTTGTTTTCTCCATTCATAGCTTCTCCACTCCCCACCTCCTCATTTCCAATGTGATACCAGCACAGTGATGGGAAGAGTGACCTTTGGTCCTTATGCTCCCTTCTAGGTCTTCACTGGCCTCTATGTCCATGTCCTATGGGATTCTGGGCATCCTGTGCTGGAGTGAGGTGGCTGGTCGAAGGGTATTAGGCAGATAAATCCTTCCATTACCCAAAGTCCCAGGGATGGCTTTTTGTAGCTCTCCTGTACTGACCCCTACCCTATATTAGTCAAATAGTTCTCCCAAAGGTTTTACATCTCCCACCAGGCATGTCAGAATTCCTGGATCTCTGTCCAAGAATCGGCTCTCATCTCTGCCCCATCTCTCCAGACCTTTTGCCTCGCTAGTGCTGCTGCACCACTTCCATACCATACTGGGCATGGCACCACACCAAAGGCAGACTGCTCTGAGAAGCTCAAAGCACCAGCCCTGATAGCTTTTAATTCTTCCAGCCTTAGCACCTGCTTTCTTCTACATACACTTCCTCTCTGAGGTTCAGGCCCAAGGCGATGGTGCATTGGTCAGCTATTGCCACAGTAATGCTGCATAACAACCCCCTCAGAACTTGGTGACTTCTAGCAGCAAACATTTATTTTTCTCTTACAAGTCTGTGGTTAGGCTGGGCAGCTCTTCTTCAGGCTACAGTTCAGCTGGCATTGGTTCTAGCTTTGGGTTGGGTTCAGATTTGCTCCACAGGATTCAATATTCCCCTCAGAACAGCAGCTGCCAGAGACCCGTTCTTCTCATGGAGGATCAAGGAAATGCAACAGAACATAGCAAATGTGCAGCCGCTTAAGGACTTGCCTCAGATTCACACCCTACCAGTCTAAACAAGCCAAGTCAGACACCAGCGAGGTAGGGACATATATCATACTCATTCTGTGTACTGCAAAGTCACAGA
>NW_007726553.1:100728-104232 GCF_000696425.1 Galeopterus variegatus
AATGTGCAGCCGCTTAAGGACTTGCCTCAGATTCACACCCTACCAGTCTAAACAAGCCAAGTCAGACACCAGCGAGGTAGGGACATATATCATACTCATTCTGTGTACTGCAAAGTCACAGAAGTAATGATCTCCGAGGTTTACTAGAAAGTTGAAAGAAGAAGAAACTACCTCTTCCCTGGGGACTCAGAAGGCTTCAGAGAGAAGATGACCTTTGAGCTGTTTTAAAAGAAGAGCAGAGTCTGGTGCCCCCCTGCTGCCTGCATCACTACCACTTCCACACTGCGCTGACTGCTGCCACCCCCTGTCCTACACTGCTGCCTGCATCACTACCACTTCCACACTGCGCTGCCACCAGCTGCCTCCTCTGTCACCGCTGCTTTGGGGCAAGATGTATGATTAGGCCACAATCATCAATGAGTAAGCATGTTCCTTTCTGTGGTGTTCGTGTAGAGATTATGAGCATTGGACTTTGTTCTGGAAGCCATGGGCAGTCTGTGATGGGCTCTCAACCAAAAAGAGGCCTGACCAGATCCAAATATGTAAGAGTCACAGGACTAACAAGTGGGGAGGCAAACGTGGTCTTCAGTCCCACAGTGGTGCACTCTCCGTGAGAATTGCCCACCTCCCTGCAGTCTTGCCAGGCTCTGAATGCCTGCACGGCTGCCTCTGCCCCTCATGTAGAGTATTCCCACCTGCTCCTCACCTTAATGGGGAAAGAGAAAGGGCAAGCAAGGGACCCTCTCTCAATGATCCTAGAAAATGGAACTGCTCCATTACACGCAACCTACTTACAGAACTTGGACAGCTATAGACCATCGATATAAACTCCTAGTCTCTATCATATTTATTTGAGTTGGTGACTAAAAGGGTTTGAACAGCATACAAATTTGTGGTCAGAAAATATTAGCTTCTAAACACTGCAACCCTGCCTCCCAATTCACTTCTTTAAATTCAGATTGTTTTCCCATTCCAGCATTTGCAATCAGAGTTTTCATCACAGACAGATTTTTACAGGTCAGCCCCTAGACCTGGGATTTATTTGTGCCCATAAACAAAACCCCAATATTAATCGCAAACTATTTCTGATTCTCGGCTAACGTTCTTAAACATCTTGTGTCCCAGGGGACTCTTTGCCCTGTCATGTGAAGATGAAGTTTCAAGATTTATATTTCCCTAAAGAAGCAAGTAGATCATAAAACCTAATGTATTCCGTGGTTTGGAATGATAATTTCACCAAGAGGTGAGAGAATATTTCACTGTGGATCATTACAACATCCACGTAAGTTGTTAATATACTACTTCCCTTTAAATATTTATCCAGCTCCTGTTTATGGAATGGCTCCTATGCCCCCCAAAGGGGCTATTGGGGGGAGGGGGTCATGTATTAGGTGGTGGTGAGGACAGAGCCGTGGCCAGCTTCCTGACTTGGTGTAAGAGGCTTGCAGATAGAAGGCCAATCTATATTGTGGAAATAGAAGTCAAGAAGCCATGATAGGCCAAACCACTAGTCATGGGCAGTGTGCTGGAGACCAAGATGGGAGAGAGCTCTGGCCAGGAGAAGGGGTAACAGCAGGGCCAGGGCTGACTTTGTTTGTAGCCACAATGATGTCCATCCCTGGAGACGTGGCTGGGATGGGGCAGAGGCATGTGCAGAGCCCAGATGCAGAGAGGTTAAAGAAAGGCATAGGGAAAAGAGGCGTGCAGTGCAGGGAAGCTACCCGAATGGAGTAGGATTCAAATTAGTCAACATTTGTTGAGTATCTCTGCCTTGGTGTTGTGCTTGAATTGTTCCCAGTCTAGTAATAGAGGCAGAAAGACACGTGGCAAAGTGTAGGACAAGGAAAAACATAGCCAGAGAACCTAGAAGCAAAGACGAAGGAACCTTGAATTCTGTCTCTGGGGAGTAATCTCGGAAAGTTTTTCAAAGTGACAAGGTGGCATGGTACTGTGATTGGGAGCAGGATTCAAATCCTTGCACCTTCCCTTCCTAACTAGGTGGCCCTGGGCCTGGGCCGTTTCTCTGTGCCATAATCCTCCCCCCTGTAAAATGTGGATAAATATGACCAACTCTCTTAGGATGGGTGTGAGGACAGACAGACAGAATAGTGTATGCACACCACCTAGCAAAGAGCCCTGAACCGAGTGCAAGCTCAATACATGTTGGCCCTTACTATCATTCCGAGCAGTGGTAATAGCCTGAGAGCACTGATGCCAGGCTTCATGCAAAGGTGAAGAGGAGCCACTCATATCTTCAGGCAAGAGAGTCATGGGGTCCAGTCTTGGTTTTAGAAAGGAGACTGGAGGAGGGGAATGCTAGTGTCACAACCAGGGAATAGGGAAGCCGAGATGTATCCTGATCTAAGCACAGCAGCAAAGGAAGGCCTGTTTGAAATTGAGAAGTATGTGAAGCCAGGAGGAGGGAGGCAGAAGAAATGGAGACCTTAAGGAGAAAGGGAGGCAGGATCACAGCTCCAGTGATGGAAGAATTAGGAGAGAGTGGGGATGAGCTGCAAATACCAGTTTCGCAATTTCACTCTCAAACTAAGTCACTGCTCCTGCAACTCTACACTTAACAGTGGAGAAAGCAGGACAGTCACCGATTTATGTATATACATATATGTGTGTGCATATGTATAAATTTTCTAGAAAAGAAAGAATATTCTGAATACCTAATATTCCTTGCATTTTCCCCATCACTGGAGCTGTAGATCTGAAATACGGTTTGGTTATCTGTTTGTTTATTCATCCATCCATTCACACTGTGTCTCTCAGCCCCTGACTGTAGAATGTACTCAACACATATTTATTGAGCGAACAAAGGAATGAGTAAATGCCAAGAAAGATTTGAAGGATGTAAAATATAGCATAAAACTCTTTGTGGCAGTGCAATGTTACAAAAGTCTTCTTTTGGTTTATTTCAATGGGTAGTTCAGGGGGTAATTTACAAAATAAATCCACACTTTAATTCCTATTCAAATCAGACCAATAGGTCTTATGGGCAAGACACAGGCTCAGGGCACATTATCCATTACTGGTAGGAGTGTAAATTGATACAACTTCTGTAGGCAATTTGTACAGTCTCCCAAAATTACAAAAGCGCATACCCAGTAATTCCACTTATAGGATTTTAGCCTGTAGATAGGCTCACACATGGAAAAAGACATCTTACAGTGATATTCACAGAGCATTGTTAATAATGTTAAAAATAAGAAACAGGGCTGAGCCCGTGGCGCACTCGGGAGAGTGCGGCGCTGGGAGCGCAGCAGCGCTCCCGCCGCAGGGTCGGATCCTATATGGGGATGACCGGTGCGCTCACAGCGCTCACTGGCTGAGTGCGGTGCGGCCAGTCTCAAAAAAAGGACAAAAAATAAATAAATAAAAAATATGAAACAAGTGTCCAATGATAGGGGCAAGTTAAATGATAGTATACCCATACAATGGGATACCATACAGCTATTTTTAAATAAAAGAAGCTTTAAAGGTGTTGTTAGGGAATGATCT
>NW_007726553.1:104522-105277 GCF_000696425.1 Galeopterus variegatus
GCCCGTGGCGCACTCGGGAGAGTGCGGCGCTGGGAGCACAGCAGCGCTCCCGCCGCAGGTTTGGATCCTATATGGGGATGACCGGTGCGCTCACAGCACTCACTGGCTGAGTGCGGTGCGGCCGGTCTCAAAAAAAGGACAAAAAATAAATAAATAAAAAATAAGAAACAAGTGTCCAATGATAGGGGCAAGTTAAATGATAGTATACCCATACAATAGGATACCATACAGCTATTTTTAAATAAAAGAAGCTTTAAAGGTGTTGTTAGGGAATGATCTCCAAGATATTAAGTGAAAATAAAGACGTGGAAGCATGCATAGGTTTTTATATTCTTAGACTACTCCTGTAAGAATCCAGAAGAAACTGGTAAGCTGTTGCCTCTGAATTGGGAAACAGAAGTGGGAAATAGACTGACTTACTGTATCCCTTTATATCTACTTTGCCTATTTTAAAAACTAACAAAATTTAATTTCAAAACTCAAATAGTGGAGAACAGTTCAAAATGACAAAGCAGCCTACCATCTTGGAGGTGGAAGAAAAGGCGGCCGGGAGAAAAGTGCACCCTCTCCTGATAAAGTACAAATTTCTACTTCTTGTCTCTGGAAAAAAGTCCACACAGGCTGTCTACACTGGCACTTGGGGGAAAAAGCAGTGAAGAAATAGGGGGTGCATGAGAAATGTTTTCATTTGCTCCAGGGGGAAAAATGTTTCTGCATCTTCTGATGGAAAGAAATCTTTTTTTTTTTTTTTTTTT
>NW_007726553.1:105700-107790 GCF_000696425.1 Galeopterus variegatus
CGCCGCCGCGCTTCCCAAGCGGCGCACTATCCAGTGCGCCACCGGGCCGGCCCCTGGAAAGAAATCTTTACCAGAGAGGGTTTTTGTTATTAGTACTCTTGGTTCAGGTCAAAATGGTGGAATAGATGGTCCCCAGCATCACTCTCTCCCACAAATCAACTAATTTACAACTACAAAAAAGCAATGACAGCCAAGCCGGGGCTGCTAGAGCTCAGGGGAAGAGGAGGAAAGACCTATAGAGTGCATGAAGGTGGGAGACCATGATGAGAGAAAGAAAACCACTCTGACAATTTCGTGCCATGGCCCATCCAGGCTGGAGCTGCTGAGCGCACAGAACAGGAGCCAGCAGAAGCCACAGCAGTGCCCTTTGGATGAAGTTGCTTAGATGCTGCAGGGGAGAAGAGGGCCAGGGTGGCCCCTAGGCCAGCAAGACCACTAATAGGGTTCCTGTGGACCCACATAGGAGTGACGAGCCACAACAACTGAAAAAAAGGAGTCACTCAGAGGCTGGTAAGTCATCAAAAGGGACCAACACACAGCCCGTTGCATGGCAAGTTTTGCAGCATGGGCAGTGGGGGAGACAAGCCCACTGAGGGAACACTGGGACACAGCAAGGATAGCTGATCTACCCCTCAATCAGCACAGGACCACTCAGAGGAGACTGGTCAGGAATATAGAACTGCATGGGGGTGCAGTTTAATGAAAAGACTCAGGCCCAGATCAGAGTTTCTACACAACCCAGGTACACCGGCTCTCTCGAGAGCTGGAAGTATCTATAAAGTCAACCATTATAACCTGTGCTGCACAAAAAGTGTTCCCTAGGGAACCAGCAGCAAAGCAGCAATTTAGCTCAACCACACAGCTCAAGTGCTGGTCCCCACAGCAAGTTCCCCCATTTTAGAAGTAAGAAAAGGACAAAAAATTAGTTACAGAGCAGAGATTAAGTGGTAGGAACAGCAAATAATCCAACACAGAAATGAAAGAAAAAATGAAGTACCCACAACCTGAGACAAAGTTTCATATTAACTAGTAAAGTTCTTATTTCACCAAAGAACACCTATGTCACCTAGAAGGACCAAAAGTCCCCTGGGCTATCAAGCCAGAAAGGGGGTAGGGCTGGGGCCTCAGCAATGCCCCCTGACACCTGCAACCAATCCCGAGGGTGGGGAACAAGGGCCTTGGCCATGCCCCCCCAACACCCACAGCAAGCCCAGTGGCGACCACCAAGCCACTGCAGTAAGTGCCCCAAGCTCTCCCGAGCCAGGGCAGTGGGGGGCCTCAGGCCTCAGCCATGCCCCCCTGACACCTGCAACCAATCCCGAGGGTGGGGAACAAGGGCCTCGGCCATGCCCCCCCAACACCCACAGCAAGCCCAGCAGTGACCACCAAGCCACTGCAGTAAGTGCCCCAAGCTCTCCCGAGCCAGGGCAGTTGGGGGCCTCAGGTGTCAGCCATGCCCGCCTGACACGTGCAACCAGCCCAGTGATGACTACCAAGCTGCGGCAAAAAGAGCCCTGGATTCCCAAGCTGGGATGGTGGGGGGCAAGGGCTTTTGCCACACCCTGCTGACATCTGCACCCAGCCTGGCAATGACCAAGCCACCACTGAAAGCCCCTTGGTCTCCCCTGTTGGAATGAGGGGAGTGCCACAGGCCTCAATCCCGCCCCTCCTCCTTCCTCCTTCTTCTAACTAATTTTCTTCCCCTTTCCCCTCCCCATTCCCTCCCAACTGCTCTGCAACAACATCCTAGAATGTAAAAAATAATATTAATAGAATTACATTTTCTTTAAATAAAAAATAAAATGACCAAGCAAAATTCCTTTGCCCCATCACTCTCTGTCCCTAGTCCCACTCCCCAGTGGTAACCACTTTTAATGATTTTGGTTTTTGTTCTCTGGTGGCCATCTCAAATAATATATTCATCTAGCTGTTTCTTGGATCAACACATTTCTACATTATCTATGGATTTTCTGTTCTAATAGTTGGAGACTTAGCTCACCTAAAACCCCTACCTCTTCTTCTCCCCTCTTTTTAATATAGTAATAGTGAGCGTTAGTCAGGATACAGTAGGTAATGCTGCAGTAACAAAC
>NW_007726553.1:108407-109288 GCF_000696425.1 Galeopterus variegatus
TTTTAATATAGTAATAGTGAGCGTTAGTCAGGATACAGTAGGTAATGCTGCAGTAACAAACAACCCCAAGTCTCAGTGTTCTCTATCAAGAGAGGTTTATTTTTCATCCATGGAAAATGTCTCTTGCAGGTCCACAGGGGACAGGGAGAGGCAGAATCTGTATATCATAATTATTCAAAGCCATGGCTGAGGGGACAAGCACCATCTCCCAAAAGGCCAGTTGCCATCCAGAAGGAAAAGTGATCACACCAGCAATGAAATGCTCACCCTGTTAGTGGTTCATATCACTCTGATGCACAACTCAATTATCAGAACAACTCCACCACAGGGGGTCAGGAAATGTCCAGAACAAGGGAGAAATATCTCGGTAAGTAGCGCTAATAACAAACACGGTTACTTTTGCAAGTTGACATAAAATAGTTAAAGTTCTATTTCTTGTTACATCAGTCTCCCCATTTTATAAGATGAGATTATTACTATTACTAGCAGCTTCTTTCTCTCCTATCTTTCCTCCACTTTGGCTCATGACTTGTTTCAGCTATACTTCTTTTTTATATTCATCTCATTTTTTGTGTGTGTAAAATTTGGGAACACTACCATGTGCATCAGAAACCATAATTAAGTCTTATGCTGTGGACTTCTATGCCATATAAATATTATTTACTGCAGAGCCACACAGTGTGCTGCAATTAAATTTCTTTCTCTGTGCATCTAAAGTTGCAATCTCAGTGCCACTCTGGGGAATTTTCAGATGGATTTTCCTACACTCCATAAACTTCAGTTTGCTTCATATTTGCACTGAAATTAAAAAATCAATGAAAGCACTGGAAGATCACACTGAAGAAATATGGGCCACACAAAGTAGCAATGTTCCATGGGCC
>NW_007726553.1:109892-116470 GCF_000696425.1 Galeopterus variegatus
AGCACTGGAAGATCACACTGAAGAAATATGGGCCACACAAAGTAGCAATGTTCCATGGGCCGCAGGATCACAAAAGGACCATGCACCAACATGGAGCTAACCCAGCCTCAGTTGGCTGGAGAATAGGACATCTGAGGCTAGACAAGGAACAGCTACTGCAGCAATTGAAGGTGGAGCTTAGCATACAGGCCCTGGAGCCAGCATCAGGAAGGCGAACAGATGGCTGGTCCTCACTGCCAGTCTGTGTCCACCCATTGTCTAACTGGACTGAGTGTTCTATCATTTTCCCTCAATACACAGTGGGGAGAAGGGCATTCATGATAATGGCCTCCAGTCACTACTCAGTTGGGACACTGCGGGCACAATAGAGGTCAGGAACAGCCAAAGGGCAGTATGTTTTAGCTTTTTAATGATATCCAAATCAGAAATGATAGCATCAATATGGACTGTGTGTGTGTTTATTGGGACAGGGGTGGAAGGGGCAATTGTAAGAGGTCACCTAGTCCAACCTGCCAACTCCACAGATGAAAAAGTCAAGGCCCAAATAATGGGCCTCCAGGATCCCTGAGCATCAGAGGCTGCTCTGCAGCTCCGCACCGACTCCCCACATCAGTAATTTCTCTCCCTGCCACTGCCTCCCATGCCAAAACAGCTCAGAGGACTCTGAAGGTTGGGAGATAGTGGGCAGCAGAGCAGGAAGGGTACAGAGTGATCTCACCTACCTGAGCACTGCACAAATAGTGAGACGTGCTTCATGGTATGCAGTGAGTCGGAGTTGGCACCAGGGCCAGCACTGTCACCCTGTGAAGTGTGACCCACCCTCTCCTGGCTGCCCCACCTCCCTCTCAACCCTGAGTTCTCAGATGTAAGGACCTGCTCTTACTATCCAGTGCGCCACCGGGCCAGCCCCCTTTCCCCTCTTCAGAAACGATACTGGAACAAACACCAGAAGGAGAATCAGCAACGATCAAAATCTCTTCTCGTCATACGCCCTGCAATGTAGGAGCTCCTTCACTCCCTTTGTCTCATTTAAACCTCATGGCCACCCAGTGAGATTAGCACGACAAGCAGTATTAGCCCATTTTACAGATGAGACAAATAAGGCTGAGGGAGGTAAACAGCGCCCGAGTATCAGCTAGGGTCTGGAAGCTCATCTCCTGACATCCTAAATCAAGTATCCTTGTACCTAAGGAGCAATTCTCAAACTAGACTGCTCCCTAGGATCAGAACATGCCACTGTAAAGACTTTTAAAAGCTCTGGGATAGGGGGAAATCCTGTTACCCCTCCTTAAAACAGTCATCTTTCACAGCTTCCCAGATTTCCCAGCAGAAGCTCCCGGGGTCGCTGTGGGGCTTTCCGATGTGTGGTCGACCATCGCCCCCTTGTGGCCGATGGGCAAAGTGCTTTACAGCCATAACTCAGAGAACAAAGACCCACACATCCTCTCTGGCACAGGAAGGTGCAGCCCTGTCGGTTTTTCTATTTCTGGGGACCCTGGCCCTGGCTGTCCTGGCTCGACTGACAATTGAGATGTACATCAGCTCAGGAAACAGCTGTTGAGTGCCTGACAGAGAGGCCGAGTCTGAAGGAATGAAGTGAAAAATTGATTTATGTCAGATGCTTTGGCAGGCTTTTGTCTGAGAAATCTCTGGCCGCTCAGGGGGGCAACGCATGAGTGTTGATTCCCCTCATATTCCACCCTACCCCATCCTTCAGCTGTCACTGAAATCCGACTTCAAGGCCCAACTCTCACACCCCCTCCTCCAGGAAGCCTGGCTTGCCCTCTGTCCAGCCCCTGGGAATAGGTGAAGAGCTCTGCCCCGGCTTGTGGCACGTGTGCAGCTCTGCCACGTGTGCAGCTAAGCCTGGACTGTACTGATGTCTGCTGATCTTTTGGATTTTTGAGGGCAGGGTCTGTGTCTTGTTCAGCTCCTGGGATCAGGCCAGGTCCAGCCCCGAGTGAGTGAGTGGGTCTGTTGAATAAGACATTTCAGTCCAGCCATTGGCTCCCAAGCTCACCCCTAGCCCAACATGAGAGTCAGGCTCCTCTGGAGAAGATGGGCTTTGTAGGTGCCATGCCCATCAGTGCTTTGCTATACAGGTCTGAGGATGAGGCTGCAGGAAGAATTTCTGGGTGGAGTGGGGTGAACTGAACATTGACCCACCAGTGCTTGTTTCTTCACGCACTTTTCCAACCCCACTTCTCCAAGGAGTCCTCTGAGGTGGTGCCTGTCTAGCACATCTCCTCTGGGGCAAGCCTCCATGGAGGCAGAGTGAGCTGGACCTAGGGTTGACGCTGGGAATGGGGGGCATCTTAGTGTCTCTATTTTCTCATCTGTATAATAGGAGCAAAGGGTAATGATTGGCAGAGTTTGCAGACATTGAAGGAGACAACTGATGAAAACCCATTAGCACCGGGGTCAGTCTTTCTGATCACTGCTGGGTTCTGAACTCTGCGTAGGCATTTCCCACCAAATCTTTCATTCAGTCACTGCTGCGACAGTATGGAGAAGTGGTCCAGAGCCTGGACACTGGAGCCAGACTGCCCAACTTTGGCTTCTTACTCTGACACTTTATATACATGTTGTCTAATTTCTCTGAGCCTCAGACAGCTCATCCAGAAAAGGGAAAGGACAACAGCACTGACCTCCCAGGAGTGTGAGCAGGAGGTGAGTTCACACCTATGAGGAAATGAGAACAGCGATTGGTGTGTAGGAAGTGCTCAGAGAAGTGAGCTCTTACTGCATTACCGTGTAGAAGCTGCTTGTCAGGAAGTTGGCTCAGCTCAGCATGATCTCAAAGGTGGAGCTGAGCTTACATTTTACATAAAAGTTGATCTTTCTTTTTTTTTTGTCTTTTTTCGTGACCAGCAATGGATCGCAACCCTCAGTGTCACGCCCATACCGGACCGGGACCGGCAACGGGATCGCAACCCTCGGTGTTGCTCCCGCACCTCGCTCAGCCAGTGAGCGGCCGGTCTGTATGTGGGATCCGAACCCTCGGCGGTAGCGCCGCCACACTCCCAAGCGGCGCACTGTAGCAGTGGGCCACTGGGCCAGCCCAAAAGTTGATCTTTCTAATGCACGCACTTGGTATAAGCTTCACCCTGAGGTCAACATGCCATTGGTGTGAGAGGAAAACGTGGCATCTTACAGACATTTGTTACTGTAATATCTGTTGAATGAATGGATGAATTAGCTAATTAATTGAGGTTTTCTTTTTTCTGCATAGATTTGCACTACATGCACAGATTCATACATGAGGAAGCTAAAATGTTAGGTGTGATCTCCAACCTATGACTACACCAAGCAGCGACTGGTGGCAGACATGGGAGTCATATATCTACTGAGAATGCTGAAGACCTTCATGCCAAACCAGGACCATTTAATATTTTCATTAATGGCTTGAAGGATGGAACTGAGACCCAGTTAATCAGATTTCTGGATGATACGAAGCTGGAAGGGATCTTAGCTGCTTTGGAAGACAAGATTAAAATGCAATCCAAGCTTGACGAATTGCAGAGATGGACCTAAATCAATGAAGAGAGTGGCAATAAAGATAAATGCAACATGCCTTGAACAGAGCTGAGAAAATTGTCCAGGAACCAAATGGTGATGAGAGAAATGAGTTTTGAGACCGCCAGGAGGAGGTACCTGGATGTAAATTGATCAAGTCGTAGTATTTGCAAAGTAGAGGCTCAGCTCTGTCACCTAGTGGATCTCAAACTTCACTGAGCATAAGAATAGCTCAGAGAGCTTAGCAAAACTCAGATTTCAAAGCCTGAGGCCTGAGGCCTGAGATTGTGATCTGGTAGTTCTGGAATGGGGGCTAAGAAGATTCTGATGCAGGTGTTCCCTGGGTGGCACTTTGAGAAGCTGACAGAATAAAGAGGTGACCATTGTTCCCGTTCAAACCCCTCCCCCATGAAAGTCTCCAGGATTTCTCAGTCCTGATCCCTTTCACTGCCCTGTGCTGAAACTCACCCAGGGGGCTGGAACTTGACATCACCTAAAGTGCTGCTCCACCTCCTCAACTACCCTGGGTCTGAACTTTGCTCTAACATTCACTAGAGAGGATGGAAGCAGATTCACGACAGCTCCGAGTCTTGGGCTTCTCTTGCTTATTAGTCACGCCCCATGTACCCCAGATTGGGGAGGGGGCGGGGCTTCTCCTCCGTTCTGTGTCTTCCTTAAGCTCGTGTCAGCAACCACTAGTTGTCTCTCCACTGTCTATTCTCTCCTTTCTCCTCGTAACAAATCCCCATATTAGTGAATACGGCAATGTGACTTGCTGTAAAACCACATTTCTCACCCCGCTCTGCAGATAGGAGTGGTCAGTCCAATATATGCAGAAGTCACTGGGGGGATTGCTGGGGGCCTACTCGAGAGGGGTGTATTAGTCCATTTGCTGCTACTTATAACAGAATACCTGAAACTGAGTAATTTGTAAAGGAATGAAATTTATTTCTTATAGTTTCAGAGGCCGGAAAGTCCAAAGTCCAGGGAACACATTGGATGAGGGCCTTTCTTGGTGAGGACTCTATACAGCCACTCGGGTATCACATTATGAGAGAAAATGGCATTAGCAAAAGAGCTGACCTTCTCAGTCACTCTCCTTATAAAGCCATCAGAACCACGCCCATCACTCCATGAATGGACACAGTCTTCACAATCTTATCAGCTCTTAAAGGCCCCACTTTTCCAATATCTTATGAGGGCCCCACCCTCTTAACACTGGTACAGTGTAGATCAAGTTTCCAACACATGAACTTTCGGGGACACATTTGACCCATAGCAAGTGGACATTTGGAAGGCAGCCTTTTTGCTCTTCCCCAATTCCTTCTTCCTGCCTGGAACACAGATATGGTAGAAGTGCTGGCAGCCAGCTCGGGCCATGAGATGAACTTAAGGATGGAAGCCGCTCATTAAGGATGGCAGAGCAGAAAAATAAGAGGAGCCAATGATTTTGATGGCACTGTGAAGCCACCAGAGCAATCCTGCACTGCCTAAGAGAAAAAATGCACCTCCATTTTGTTTAAGCCACTGTTTTTCGGGTCTCTGTGGCCAGCAGTTGAATGCAATTTTGAAACCACGCAGAGCAGAGCCAGCAAAGCCTTTTTGTCATTTTCCACAAATCTCAGCCCTTCTGGGCAACCATCCTAACCATGTCACTGTATGTCCTTGCTGTCCCTCATGCATGTGGATGCGGATGTGTGTGTATGAACTTTCTGGCCGAGTCTTTGGCCTGAGACAGCTCTGCTGTCGGAGCCAGTACATTTACCGTGAAGCTGTGCTGTGACATTGGCTGTCTCTCTCTTGTTTCCTTTACTGGAATTCACCACAGAATGGAATTAACTCAGAATGACATTTTCGAGAGCCTCATATCTTTGAAATAAATCTCTTTTGGAAACACTGTACTTTATTTCTAAATATTTTGTAATCTACATTCATCATAAGATTCCTGTCTGAGAAGAGGTGGGTTGAGTAGAAATACCATCACAAAAATGCCGTTCGTATGCCCCATGAGACTTGCTGAGAACGAAAGAAAGACATGCAATTGTAAAGAAAAACAAGAAACGAGCATAATCGAGGGTCAGAAGGATACACATGACCTGCTCCAGTGATGGACCAGAGGGTGGGGGACCTCTGCAGCCCATGTGCTCTGTCCTCTCAGCTGCCTGCCTCCCTCCCTCGCCGCTGGTCCAGGCTGCCCCACCGTCTGTCAGAGGTCCCGCCTGGCCTGCGGCAGGCCCACATTTGCCATCTGGGTCCCTGACACGGGAGGTC
Organism: Galeopterus variegatus; assembly: GCF_000696425.1. Lineage (NCBI taxonomy): Eukaryota > Metazoa > Chordata > Mammalia > Dermoptera > Cynocephalidae > Galeopterus > Galeopterus variegatus. Next base: position 115,680 of record NW_007726553.1, read on the forward strand.
CACTGGAGTTTCCTTCTGCTTCTGGCTCTGGTGACCTCAGTACTCAAAAGCAGCTCAAGATCTCTAGACTTTTCTCCTCCACTTTGGGAAGTCCATTTGCAAGGAGTTTTTTTCCAAGTTCAGATGTAGTGAGGCTGTTGCATTTTCTGAGAGGTTCACATGGGACACTACCCAGGGAGTAGAAACAAGCATTCACTGAAAGCCTACCAGCTCGTCACCCATTCATCTCCAGATCAGAAAGGGGACATTGGCCAAGTCAGAGCAAACCAAGAGGTCATTAATAGTAACCTTCACTTCTGACAAATTCCAGCACTGGGTCTAGACAGATCACTTTACTCAAGATGTGCTAACAAATAAAAAAACGAACAAACAAAACCTCAACATGGGGCCTTACACAAACTGTGTAACAAAGAGAATAGGAACCAGGTCATAAGGTCCAAAATACAATCACTTCATGAAATAGAAGGAAAATTTGGAAACAAATAGGGGCATATTCTTAATTAGATACCAAAATATGTAAGTTCTATTAAGTAAGAACTGAGTAAAATAAGAGAAAGAAACTAAAAGAAAAATAATTTCAAGATAAAATGCATTGAAAGCAATAAGCAAAAACTTGACGCTGCAGGGCCGGCCCGGTGGCGCACTGGATAGTGCGCCGCTTGGGAAGCGCGACGGCGCTCCCGTCTGAGGGTTCGGATCCCACGTGCAGACCGGCTCACTGGCTGAGCGAGGCGTGGGAGCAACACCAAGGGTTGCAATCCCGTTGCCGGTCCCGGTCCGGTACGGGGGCA
>NW_007726553.1:117396-119882 GCF_000696425.1 Galeopterus variegatus
AAAAAAAAAAAAAAAAAAAAAAAAAAAAAAAAAAAAAAAAAAAAAAAAAAAAACTTGACGCTGCAGAAAATCAAATTAGTGAGGGAGATAATAAACTTACAAAACATTTCTGGAAACGAGATTAAGAAATAAAAGAGGTGAAAGCAATTCCAGAGATGGACATCAGTAACGAGTGGGAGTGGGAATGAACACAGCAGGAGAGCAGTGACAGCAGAAGCAGACGGGAGGAAAACTCCCAATCCGGAAAACTACCCAGAATTCTGACTTCGTTACCACTGAATCCTTCTAAAAGGAAAAACGAATGAAAGGCAGGCAAAGGGAGACTGAAAAGGACCCTGGGGTGATCCCGCGGGTGTTCGCTCAGGGCCGAGAGCCTGGAATCCAGGCTTTCTCTGCCATTCACTCTCTGGGTGGCTTGGACAAGTCACTGCCCCTTTTCCAGATCTCAGTCTTCCCCTCTGTGAAATGGAAGCGTGTCTGTCTTAGTTTAGGTTTTCCGAAAAGCAGACCCGGAGGCAAGGACTTGAGTGCAGGTAGTTTATTTGGAGGGGGATTTCAGGCAGCAAAGCAAGGAAGTGAGGAGAATGAGACAGAGAACTGGCCTCCAAAAACCAATGCAGGTAGCCCTGGGCTCAGGCCCACTGCAGGCCCTCTGAGAACTGTGAAACCAGCCTCAAAAGCCTCCCATGGGGACATAGAGCAGTTGTGGCATGTACCCACAGACTCCCGACCCTTACTGCTGCTGGTGCCGCTCCCCCGTTCCCACCCCCACTGCCTCCCCCAACTTCCAGTGCCAGGAACAACTCTCAGCAAAGAAGTCAGCAGCTTGACGCTGGGAAATGCCTACTGCAGCTTCTGGAGAGTCGGGGGCCCAGAGGATGTGCTGCAGTCCAACACTGTGACATGAATGAGTCTCAGATGGGACAGCGGGCTGTGACCGAGTGCTGGGAGCCTAACACTGTTGTTCATTTGCCCGTTCCTGTCACCAGGTCCGCTGTGTACTCCTAGCAAGGAAAGGACCAAGTCTGAGTTTTCACCATAGCCCTGGAGCCCAGCACAGAGCGGCTGTGACCGAGTGCTGGGAGCCTAACACTGTTGTTCATTTGCCCGTTCCTGTCACCAGGTCCGCTGTGTGCTCCTAGCAAGGAAAGGACCAAGTCTGAGTTTTCACCATAGCCCTGGAGCCCAGCACAGAGCCTGGCACAGGTTAGATTCTGTCATTGTCACTGCCAGCTCTCCCAGGAGCAGAGCATGGAGCTTGGACCTCTGACACAGATTTCAACTCAACTGAGGGGGTGAAGGGCAGGACGGGCATCTCAGAGTACTGGTACCCCTTCCCCAAATAGGCTCACTAGCGTCTCAGTCTGCTCTGGTCTGACTCCCAGTCCAGGCTTGAATTCCCGCTTGCATTGACATCAACTGCTCTTTTTTTTTTTTTTTTTTTTCGTGGCTGGACAGTCCAGGGATTGAACCCTGGACCTTGTTGTTATCAGCAGCACGCCCTAACCAGCTGAGCTAGCTGGCCAGCACATCATCAACTAGTCTTCCATTTCCTGTTTCTAAACCTCTAGTGACTTGGAGCTCACCACCTCACAAAGCAGCTTCTTCCACCTTAGTGTTACGAGGGATGCCTTCTTGCAATGGCCTGGGTCCAAGTTCAAGCCCCAGCGTTGCGATTCATTTCAATGGCCTGGGCCTCAATTTCTTCACCTGAAAAATGAGGATGCTCCTATCTACCTGACAGCAGCATTGAGAATTAAATTTGGTAAGAATTCTAGCACAGTATCCACCACGTCTATTTAGTCAAACACAGAAAAAATTAAATACATTTGCAGATGTCCTTTTATCAGACAATACACATTATTTTTACCCCACACAGTTCCCTTTTTGCCTTGGCTTCCAGGGATTTAAGCACATTTTATGCTTACAGTTGGAATAGTTACCTTATACTTGGCTTCTGGTATAAATATTTCTCCTCTCCCCCACCCAGCTTCCTTTCTTTATTCGGTTTCTAACTTCTGTGAAGTTTTCTTATCTTCTTTATGGGCATATTTATTCAACAGAATCATCACATACTTTGCAGAAGTATTTATGGTCACATCTAGCTGCCAGTAAGCTGAATCTGTCCTGCCAGAGTGTTCTGTTTGGCCCAGAGAATGCTTAATAAAAATTTGAGCCCAAATTTTAAAATAGAGATATTTTACAAAATAAATTAATAAATAAATAAAAATCTGTGTTTCTGACATTTGTTGAAGAACTGGAAGATGTGGTAACAGAGGGCCCAAGTGTTGGCCACGGTCGGCTGGAGCTGGAGGCAGCCATCGCTTAGGTGGGCTTGGGCTCCTCCCTTCACCCGCTTCTCCCTACTCGCTGCTGCCCCTGCCTCTCTAACTTGCCTGCCTGGCTTCTGTAGGTTTCTACATCGTGACCCCTGGTTTACATCACACAAATCAACACAAAGCATCTATTTTCTCCCAATAAAGCAA
>NW_007726553.1:120505-126254 GCF_000696425.1 Galeopterus variegatus
TGAATGAATGAATGAATGAATGCTAAATAAATACTGAACAAATTAAATATGTATAAACATGGACAAATTAAATATCTACAAACATGCGTTGCTCCCATAGGAAAGAAGTCACAAGTTTAAGGGAAACTTCACAAGCGTTCCCCTAAAGGACAAGCAGGACTCTTACTCTCTGATACTCGAAATAAAACAAACCTACTCTTTCCTAAATAGCTCCCAAATGATATCTCCCCCTTGAAAACAAAACTGCTCCCTCTAAAAACAGAGGCCGGTGCCTCTAAAATGTCACATCATTTTTTCACTATGCTCACCAGGTTGCTTATCGGATGCCTTGTGTGTCATCTCCCACATCCTGTGGTCACAGAAACCAGGCAGTGCTCAATTCTCCAATTGACTGCAGGGCTCAGGGAATCAACCCTCAAATCTGATTATGGGAAAATTCATTGCTTTAAGTTCTCCCTCAGGTTCAGAGCTCATAAAAGAAACCTCCAGAGGCCCCTGCTTAGGGGAAGAGAGGCTCCCACGCTGCAAATCTACAGATTGGCAATAATTAACCTGAACTAATTATTGTCAAGCCCCAGGTCAGTCTTCCCAGATCAAGGCTCCCTCCTGACAGCCTCGTTTTCAGAGCCACAACTTTTCACTCAGATGCAAAAGGAACATTCAGCAGATTTTAATATAAATGAGCATGACCCAAACTGGATCCTCTACAAGGCAAAGGCTCAGTCAGCTGGCGGTTCACTGGCAGGGACACAGAGCCCCAGTAAGGCAACCGTGCAGGGACTCTTTCCCTGGTCCTGCTTGCAACACTCATAGATTTTAAAATAAACAGAACCACAAATATCAACAGTAAAGACAACAGCAAGCTAGGAAAGATAGGTACATTTTATTCAATATATTAAAAAGCTGACATTAAAAAAAAAATGAGTACTCCAAAGGAAAATGTAGTAAATTATAAGGAAAGATAATTCACCATAGTAGCAATAGCCAGTAAATACAATCAACATGGTTTTGTTTTGTTGTTGTTGTTGTTTTTTAATGTTCATCCTCACTCTAGTAATTTTAAAAAGTCAATGAGAGAACTTTTTGTCTTGTGAGATTGGTAAAATGTTTTGGTTTTTAATTTCTTTTTTAGTGGTAATGCTCACATTCATAAGGGTGGTGACATCGGGCAATCNTTTTTAATTTCTTTTTTAGTGGTAATGCTCACATTCATAAGGGTGGTGACATCGGGCAATCTTACCCACTGTTGTTTAGAGTATAAAGCAATAAATCAGTGCAACTTTTGGAAAGCAATTTGGTAACAAATAACAAAAAATCTTAAAATATGTGTATTCTTTAAACTCTTATCTTAAGAACTTTATCCTTAGGGCAGTGGTTCTCAAGCACGGGCAATTTTGCCACTCCAGGGACATTTGGCAATCTGGAGATGTTGATTTGTCACCAAGTTAGGGGAGGTATGCTACTAGCATCTGGTGGGTACAGGCCACAGATGCTGCAAAACATTCTCCAGTGCACAGGACAACCCCTCAGAATGAGAATTATTGGTCCAAAATAGTGGTGTCACCTTTGAGAAAACCTGCCTTAATGGGGAAAACTCAGTTAAGGACACAGGGATTTATATCCAAGGATATCCAAGGCAGCATTGTTTAAAATATTTTTAAATTAGAAACAACAGGGGACTAATTAACTACATGCACTAGAATACCATAGAGCCATTAAAAATTCAATAAATCTGTGTTTGTTGACATGGAAATATGTATAAGGGCACTTTTAAAATTCATGGAAAGATGCATATTATCTTTCAATTCTATTTTTCCACAAACATTTTGAAGTTCCCTCATGTTCATCACAAAGTAAATGCTGAGAATGATAAGTTGCAGATCACGTGCTCAGTATGATCATCTTTTTGTGTGCACATATATGTATGGAAAACAATCTGAAAGCTTTATTTTTTTTTTAATTTATCAATATACAATGTAGTTGATTTTCGTGTCCCTTTACCGACTATCATATTGCATATTTAACAGTGGCTATCCTTAGGTGGAAGCATTATGAGTGATTTTATTTGCTCATTTTAACTTATCAGCCTTTTCTACATTTCTTCCAATAACAAGGCTAGTGGAGACTTTCAATGTCGTGTAAGATCAAGCACATTAGAGACAGACACCAAGACTTCTGGCTGGGTCCTTCCCCACTATGAGAAACATGGAAGATCCGGCAGCAGTTTGCCTGCATTCCTCCCTGGCAACTGTCTGCTGGAGGTGCCCCTTGCCTGGGTTCACCCAGTTCTCCATAAAGTCACTCATGCTACGATGTCAGTTTTTCCCTTTTCTCTTCCTGGAAGTCACCCAAAAGGCAATGATTTTTTTTTTTTCCCTTTTTGTCTTTTTTACTGACCTGTAACGGGATCGCAACCCTCGGTGTCGCGCCCGTACCAGAGACCAGCAATGGGATCACAACCCTCGGTGTTGCGCCCGCACCGGGCTCAGCCAGTGAGCGGAAACCGGTCTCCACATGGGATCCGAACCCTCGGCGGGCGCGCCACCGCGCTCCCAAGTGGCACACTCTCCAGTGCGCCACCGGGCCGGCCCCAAAAGGCAATGATTTTTATTGAAACTTGGAGACAACCAAAACTCCAGAAACAAAATTATTTGGCAGGGCTGCCAAAAGCAGTGGGCAGTGAAACAGGAGATGGAACAAGGGAAATGTAGGAGGAAGTGGAGAGGCTGCCGACCCCGGAGAAAGCCAGCAAACATAATTTTCAGAGATGAGAGGCAGCCCTGATGTGCAAAACGGGAATCTCTTGATCATGGCAGTGAGTTCCTGGTAGGGGTTATCATCTAGCATAAAGAAAGTTCTGGGCCCAGTTTGGTTCTAAGAAGCAGAGGAGACATCCTCTCAATGAGAGACCACCCAAACTAGCTATATTTGCAATAAGCAATTTGGGGAAGGAGTCTGGAAGAATGAATTTGCCTGGCGGAAACAAACATCGGTCCTCCCCTAAAACAATTAACTTATCCCCATTGGCTTGGGAGCAATAAAGTCTAAAAAAACTCATATACAATACCTTGTATCGTTTTTGTTTTTTTTTTATCATTGTGCTGGGAACATAGTGGTGAAGCAATTCGATATACTTCCTACCTTTGCAGCAGCTCACAATCTGGCTAGAGGAACCAAATGTTAGTCAAATGATTCTGCAAATTGCAAATGCAATATGGTGGATAAGAACTCGGGCTTTGGAGTGAAATAAACCCAAGCTGTAGCCCCGACTCCTCCACTTAACCCGAGACTCAACGCTCATCTGCAGAATGGGGAAGTATCCTAGCACCTACCTCACAGGGTTGTTGTGGGGTTTGCAAAAGACAATGCACATAGACACTTAGGTCATTGCCCAGCACATAGTAGGTGCTTGGTAGATGTTTGCTGTTGTTGTTATTGATACAACTGATATTATCATTAATAGCAGCAGCAGCAATAGTACTAACAGTATGAAGAAGGAAAAGCAAAAGCTGCTGTAAGAACTTATAACGGGGTCAGGGTGTGGGGAGGACTTGTGTAGATGGTGGGTCATGAAAGCTTCTCAGGGGAAGAGCTAGAGAAAACAAAAAGAACATAAATCTCCAGAATCTACAAAAATCTTGGGGATGATCTGGATTCCTCCAGTGTGTGGCAGGGGTATTCTAGCTGAGCTTAGTGAGCTCTTGGGGGCCGGGAGATCCCTGCTGACACCTGAGCCATATTATAAAGCAGAAGGCCCCTCCCCCACCGTGTCAGCAGATGCAGCAGCCTGGCTGGCAGGAGGAGCTAATGAAATGTTTACTGAAAAGATTAGCTTGTCAGGGGAGCCTGGACAGATGGCTATTGATCCTTGCTCATCTGTCATCCCGGTTCCATCTGAGACAAGGTATGGAGCAGGCTCTCTCTGGCCCAGAACTTGGGAGGGAGCTCAGGCTCCAGGTACACGTCCACACAGAGGCACACAGGAAAAGACCTTTGCCATGTGGGCAGGTCTCGTCCGCTGGTGGCCTGATCAGAGGTCTCTGAATTACTGGAAGCCCCCACCTCTGCTCCCTCCGATTGTTCAGCAGCGGGATCACAGAAAGAGCAAAGGAAGTGAGACTTGAGTTCAAAAATGGCCTCAATTATTTTGTGAGCTTAGACTCTGAGACTCAACTTTTTCATCTATAAAATGGAGACAATAGTCCCTATCTCATGGAAGTGTTACAAGACTTAAATTAGGAAATAAATAACAAAGTTTGAAGAACCCACATTGTTGAGGGGATGTATGTTTTATTTTTAAAAATGAGAACACTGAGGCAGAGGTTAGAACCCTTGTACCAGCCAAGGAATTCTTCCAATGTGTCATGCCAGTTGGTGGCGTTGAGGAATCTAGAGAACTTGACCTCCACCCTGAGGGCAATGCCATGCCGCTGAAGGGTGTGACCTAATAAACTATGGGTTTAGTAGATCCCTCTGCCTGTAGGGAGATACACTGGAATTTGTCATAGCTGAGGTAATGCAGAGCCTTACTGGAGATTGAAGGTACTTCATAGGACTTGGCTGATGGATTGATCGGCCATGAGAGACGGGGCCGGGATGACCCCAGGTCATGGCAGCACTTTTGATGAGATGGAAGCCCTGGAGTGGAGGCAGGACAAGGGGAAGACAAGGAGCTCATCCTGAACATGGTGACAGTGACGGGCCTACAAGACTCGCGGTGAGATGTCTCCCGGGCGGACGGAAATGAGTCTGGTGCTCGGGCGTCGGGTCTGGCTAATCAGAGAGAGAGATTCAGGAGCCGTCGCTGTCATTGTCAGTCTTTGTCATCCTTCTCCTCATCCTCATCTAGTTGGTCATGGAAGCCACAGACTGGATGAGCCACCGTGGAGAACGTGTGATGAGCAGACAAGGGCCCGGCACAGAAAATGCTGAGGGGACAGGAGGAAGGAGATTCCCGTAAAATGAAGAGCCGAGTCATGGACGCGGAGAGAGGGGACTCGGAGGGCGGGGGAGGGAGGGCGTGTCCGAAGTAGAAACTTCTGCAAAAAGGTCATATTTAAAAAACAAAAACCTTGTGGCGCTGCCGACAGCGCCAGTTGTCCAGTTACTAATCCTGTTCGTGACGCCAATTGTCAAGCCACACGACCACGCCAGTTGTCGGGCCGGGCTCTTTTACCTGCCCATAATCCTGCACCGACTGGGCCGATGGTTGAGCCAGGGCTGGGTCTGGAGCTCACAGACCCCCTCAAACCCATTCACAGACTGGGTCACAAACCCTTCATATGCCAGGCTGGGTCCCCAGACCCCTCACACGCAGGTCTATGAGCTAGGTAAAGGGCAAACAGCTCCTTGGAACCCGCAGGTTGGAGAGCAGGGCCGCAGGTGAGGCACCCGAGGCACTAAACTCCAGCCTAGGTGGCTGCACCGCGCAGGCGCACTAACTCCACCCACACACAATTTGTTTACAGAGAATGCGCTTCACCACCCCCAACTGGGCCCCGGTGCAGAGGGGCTGATTAAATGGTTCTATTTTCCCAACAAACCTAAAACGTGTCTCCTGGATTTAGTAACTAGTAGGTTGTCTTGAAGTTGGCAAAGACGTGTCTGCCGCGGTTGAGGACAGAAGGGTCACCTATGGCCACTGGAGAGTGGCTGGGAGGTGAGAATGTGCGAGGAGCATGGTGTCCATTTAGAAGCTGGGCCTGAAGGGGATGAGAGTGGGTTGGGGCTGGTCCAGGTGGGCGAGTGT
>NW_007726553.1:126529-128755 GCF_000696425.1 Galeopterus variegatus
AGGCGCACTAACTCCACCCACACACAATTTGTTTACAGAGAATGCGCTTCACCACCCCCAACTGGGCCCCGGTGCAGAGCGGCTGGTTAAATGGTTCTATTTTCCCAACAAACCTAAAACGTGTCTCCTGGATTTAGTAACTAGTAGGTTGTCTTGAAGTTGGCAAAGACGTGTCTGCCGCGGTTGAGGACAGAAGGGTCACCTATGGCCACTGGAGAGTGGCTGGGAGGTGAGAATGTGCGAGGAGCATGGTGTCCATTTAGAAGCTGGGCCTGAAGGGGATGAGAGTGGGTTGGGGCTGGTCCAGGTGGGCGAGTGTGGAGGCTGTGGGAAGATGCACTGGGGGGAGAGGAAGGGGGAGGAAGCCAGACCCCAGCTGCACAGCCTCAGGGCCCCGGGGGCATTCAGGCCCCTCTGCTGAGCGGGTATATAAGTTCTGTACCTCACTGGAAAGTTGGGAAATGACTCTTGTGATTCCTCTGTGCATTGCACCCCGTGCCTAGCATGTTAAAATAATAAAATTTATGTCTTTTCTTCAAATTAATCTGTTTGTTAGTTGATGTTTCAGAGAACCTCCACGGGGTTGAAGGGGATGTCGCCCCTTGGCCCCTACACTGGCATCAGAGAGACCAGAATGGAGCTGCCACAGCCTGTCACATGTCCCTACATGCACATGGCGGAGTAAGAGAGGCCCAGGCCAGGGAGGACGCCAGCCAGTGTCTGACCCTGTGACCCTGGGCCGCTCTCTTCCTTTTTCTCAGCCTCAGTTTCCCCATTTAGACAATAGGAAGGTTGTCTCCAGGAATCCCTTAGGCCCCTGGCCAGCAGGGACATTCTTCAAAGGGAAGTTTTATGGTATGAGTGTGCTTTTTATCATCTGAGCAGCTGGCAAGGGGGGCGGGGAGGGGGAACTGCAGAGCCGAGCTCAGAAACACAGACACATAGTTAACTGCAAACTGTCTAAACGAGCGCTGAATGGAAACGTTTCCCTGTTAATTAATGGCTGCTTTGGAGGTTATTAAGTTAGATTGGGTAGGTGTGTGGCCTTTCTTTCTACTGCCCTTCCAATTAACAGGCACTTTGCTTGGTAAATGTTAATTTAGAGTAATTGGGCGTGCAGATGAGGGAGTGCAGGCGGGGAACAATGCTCCCTCTACTGTAGGTTAATTGCTAGTAAGTGTTGTTCCAGCAGCCCTGGTCTGGGATGATTAATGGCCTCGGAGGACTGGCTGAAACCCCTGAGGGTCTGCAGAGGCTGCTGAAGGTTTAACCCCTCAGTGACCAGGATGACAGAAAAATCCCAGTAGCCCCTCCTAGGTTTATCAGCAAGAGATCTTAGGCTGTGCTCCTCACCTGTGAAACAGGCTGAAGGGATTCCTTCCCACTGGTACGTTAGGAAAGTCAAGTATCAGTAAGATAACTTTGGCAAAAAATGCTTTATTCCACTGATATAAAGAATAATAATTGGACCAGTGGTTACCCAGAGACATTATCATCTGGGGGGGGGCGAACTCCAACACCCCTCACTAAGCCTCTGCTCTCATTCAATTCCTTTCAGCTAAGTCAACTTGTGTTGGCCGGTGGGATGTGTCAACTTGGCTGAGCTACAGTTCCCCTTTATCCAAGAGAACGCTAGTCCAGGTGTTGCTGTGAAGGTACTGTAGATGCGTTGGAGTCAGGTGACTCTGAGTAAGGGAGATTGTCCTAGATAAGTCGGGTGGTCCTGATTCAACCAGTTGAAAGGCTTTAAGAGCAGAGCTAAGGCTTCCCTGAAGAAGAAATTCTGCGTGTGGACTGCAGCTTCAGATCCTGTCCCAGAGTCCCAGCCTGCCTTTCCCGATGGCCTGCTAGTCAGCACGCAGTATGGAAGCCGACTCCTTGCAATACAGGTCTTCATCCCTATCCCCGTGGGTTCTGGTGGAACCCTGACTGATACACAACCTAAAAGTCACTCAGTGCGGGGGTACAGTCCTTTGAGCAGCTTGGTTCCCCTGACTGCCTTTCCCAGAAGTGCACATCGGGGCTGGCTCTCAGAGCCCCCTGGTATGAGAGTCCCTGCACCCTCCTGGAGTCTCCCAAGCCCAGTCATCTTTGGGACTAAGGATTCTATGATCACCAGGACAATGCCCTGAAAGCATCCTCTCAGGAAGGGGTAATGGGTGGGTGGATACATTTTTCTTTTGAAGAAACATAAACTATTGTAACCTGCATGGGACTGTAGCTATA
>NW_007726553.1:129718-130175 GCF_000696425.1 Galeopterus variegatus
AGGGTTGCGATCCCGTTGCCGGTCAGTAAAAAAAGACAAAAAGGGAAAAAAAAAAAAAAAGGAAACACTGGAAGGATAAATTAAGACACGGTTAGCAATTCGGAGGTGCTTTGGACAAGGGTGAGAAACTTCTCAGTGAAAGATGTTTTGATTTTTAAATTAAGTGTATTACATATTTTTTAAATACTTAAACAGATATTTCTTCCACAAGAAGCTCCTAAACACCCCTATGATGGACTCTGGGAACAGACAGACAGATATTACCTGCTAGGAGAGGAGAATACCTGGAGTGGAGGACACGGGTTTTGAGCTAGGCATGGTTCAGGCAGGCAGGAAAGGTAAGGAAGATCAGGGAGACACAAATTTGACAATGCTATGTCACCAAGGCAGCACAGAAAACAGTCATCTCCAGCTTGTCTCTCAGCTCTGAGACGGATCCCACTCCCCCCACCCCACA
>NW_007726553.1:130974-134479 GCF_000696425.1 Galeopterus variegatus
AAACAGTCATCTCCAGCTTGTCTCTCAGCTCTGAGACGGATCCCACTCCCCCCACCCCACACACACCTTTTCCCTTCCCCTACCAACCTGAGTGGATTCCTGGCTTCTATCCTTTTTAGAAAGGGTATGAAGTTCAGAGGAGATACTGTCCAATTTCCAGTGCTTTCTCTCACAAGATCAGTTCAGGGCACTGGACCCAGGATGGGAACATGGCAGTGGGGCAGGGGAAGAAGGGCAGAGAGAAAAGAGGCCATCCAAGGAGGCCTTCAGCCATCAGCCTCATTCTCCAGTGAGGGCTCCCACAGGCAGGGCCAGGGCTGAGAGCTCAGTGGGTCTCGGGGCATCCACCTGGAGCACCAGCCCCTGTCACTCAAAGATTCCGGAAAGACACAGATGGAGAAGAAAGGAATTTACCAGAACTCTTCATAGAGAGAATATTCGGTGTGGCTGGAAACTTTTAAGAATCCCTTGTTTGAAGCAGGGAGGGGTAGTGGGTCCTCTGAAGGACATGCTTGAGTAATAAACTGCCTCAGAGGCAGTTAGCTGCAGAGTTTGGGGCTTGCTGGGGTTGTGGGGGGACATTTGCAGGCAGAACTCATGTCAGCAAGAAGAGGAGAAGCTGTGCCAAGGGCTGCCACCAGCAATCCTCCTCTAAACAGAGCTTGTCTGCCCTTCTTTAAGTAATAGCTGCTTGGTACAGCACCATCTATGTGAAAATGGAGAGGGGCTTGTTGCTGAATTGTGTCTCCCAAAGTCCATGTACTAGAAACTTAACCCCCACTGTGATTGTTCAGAGGGTGGGAGATCCCAAGACGGTAGTTAAAAGGTGGGGCCTTGAAGAGGTGATTAGATTGTGAAGACCATGCTTAGTGAGTGGATTAATCCATTGATGGCTTGATGGTGGCCATGGTCATGGCTCTGATGGCTTTCAAAGGAGAGCACATGAGAGTCATTTTCTCTTGCTTCTGCCTTTCTCACAATGTGATGCCCTGCAACACTGAAGTCATCACCAAAGAAGGCCCTCACCAGATGTGTTCCCTGGACTTTAGACTTGCCAGCCTCCAAAACTGTAAGCAATAAATTTCGTTTTCTTGCAAATTACCCAGCTCCAGGTATTTTGTTATAAGCAACAGAAATGGATTAATACAAGGCTATATATATATATTTATGTGTGTATGTATGTATGTACAAAGATACTTCAAAAAGTTCACAGAAAGATTCATATTATCTTTTCAGTCCATTTTCCCACAAACTGTTTGAAGTACCCTCATATGTATGTATGTGTTTATGTATATAGTTATCCCTTGGTATCTGGTATCCATGGGGGATTGGCTCCAGAATCCCCCATGGATACCAAAATCCACAGACACTCAAGTCCATTATATAAAATGGCATGGTATTTACACATAATCTATGCACATCCTCCCATATATTTTAAATCACCTAATATTATAGATTACTTATAATACCTAATACCATGTAAATGCTATGTAAATAGCTGTTATACTGTATTAGGAATAATGGCAACAAAAAAAGACTGTACATATACAATTTTTTTTCCAAAAATTTTTGATCTGCAGTTGATTGAATCCACAGATGAAGAACCCACAGATACAGAGGGCTGACTGTGTATGCATGCATGTATGTTAAAATGAAATATCCCTGGAAGGATCCAGCAATATGTCCACACTGGTTGTCTCCACAGAGGAGAGCCGAGTAGCCCAGAGACTGTATCAGTTAGAAGATAGGATAGGCTGTCATAAGAAGAGACCCCAAAATACAAGGCTTAAGATAGCATCTCACCTCCTTCCTATAACAGGGCAGGTGTAATGGTGATGGAGTGTCAGAGACCCAGGCTCCTTCCCTCTTGTGGCTCCGCCATCCCTACAGTGTGTCCATCTTCTGTATGGGGGAGGGTGGCCCACCATCACGTCCACAATCCAGCCAATAGGAAATGGGGATGAAGAAAGTGGAGGCACATCCATGCACTCTAGGGAGCCACTGGGATGGGAGCCCGTTGCTTCCACTCACCTGACACTGGCCAGAGTTCAGTCACCTGGATGCACCTAGGAAATGTTCTCCTTAGCTGAGCAGTCATGAGCCCAGCTAAAATTTTGGGCTTTATTTCTAAAGGAAGGAGGGCAGAATAGATACAAGGACTAGTAGTCTTTATCTGGGATAGGAATGAAAGGGACATTTTCACTTTATGTATCCTTTTTGTATCTTTTGAACCACGAGTTAAGAAAAATTTAAGTTTGAAAACTATACAATAGTGGCTGCTTATCAACAGCTTTGCTTCCGTAGTTTCAGTTACCTGTGGTCAACTGCAATCTAAAAATATTAAATGGAAAATTCCAGAAACAAACAATTCACAAATTTTAAATTGTATGCCGTTCAAAGTAGTGTGATGAAATCTCTCGCCATCTCTCTCTGTCCTGCGAGGGATATGAATCACCCCTTGGTCCAGCATATTCACTCTGTATATGCTCCAGGCCCACTAGTCGTCAACATCGTCTGCTCCTGACAGCCAACGATCCGACCATCCACATCGTCATGGCTCGATGATCCGGGATCACCCAAAGCAGAGGATCCTCCTGACGCACTGTCAAGTCAGTGTAGCCTAACACCACGTCACCATGCCTGTGCCATCCACCTCGCTTCATCTCATCATGCAGGCATTTTATCATCTCACATCATCACAAGAAGGATGAGTACTGTGCAATTTTTAGAGAGAGAGAGACCACATTCACATAACTTCTATTATGGTATATTTTTATAATTGTTCTGTTTTATTATTAGTTATTGTTAACTTATTACTGTGCGTAATTTATAAATTAAATTTTATCATAGGTATGTATGTAAAGGGAAAAACGTTGTATATTAGGGTTCAGTATTATCCGTGGGTTCAGGCATCCACTGAAGGTCTTGGAATGTGTACCCTGAGCATAAGGGAAGACACAAACTGAGTACATGCAACCACCTCTCCACTATACTATGGACGCACTAGAATAAAATATAAGGTATTTTTTAAATAATGCACTCATATTGGTGCTAGAATACAAAAGAGGGTGCCAGCAGATCAGAAAGTCTGAGAAACTACTAGAAGTTAAAAACTAGAGGGGATCAGATAGCCTGAAAAAGAACAAAGGTAAACCACAGCCCCAAACACCAGGACCAAGAATTTTCCTTCTCAAGCAAGCCCCAGAGTCTCTCCAAACTCAGAGCCAAGAAACAGAAAGCAAGAGGGCCATTATCAGAATAACTGAGCAAAGGACTGCTGTCCCCCAGGCTGGGCCAGCTGGGGCACCACCCTGCGCTCGCTCACCACCCCTCAAACAAACCCTCAACCCATAAGGAGCAGCTAGGAGTAGAAATTTTATCCCTTAGGTCCCTAGGTCCCAAAAATTATTCTGCAAAAAGTGTGGGTGCTCTGTCCAGGAAGGGATCCTAACATGGTGTCAGAACCCAAGAGAGAAGAAGAACAGGGCTTAAAGTCCATCTAGAC
>NW_007726553.1:135108-153371 GCF_000696425.1 Galeopterus variegatus
AGGGTTGCGATCCCGTTACCAGTCAGTAAAAAAGACAAAAAGGAAAAAAAAAAAAAAAACGCTGAGCAAAGATGAATAAACAAAATGAGCCATCTTGGAAAAAACAAGACACAGTAGGAAATGTTAGAGAAGAAAACTAACTAGTATCTTTGGAGAGACTTGAGAGAACATGAGATCTCTCAAATGAGAGTCAGCTGCCACAGAAAAAGGAGCCATCAGAACACAAGAAATTTCTAGAAATTTAAAATGATGGTTAAAACTTTAAAAATTCAGCAAACAGAAGGAATAATACAATAGCCAAGACCAAAACCCAGACCTGTTATCTGGAAGTGAATGAAATCTCTCAGAACACAGGAAAGAGACAAAGCAGCGAAAAGTGAAATATAAAAGACAAGTCTAGGAACAGAGGAAAGATCCAGAAGATCAATATCCATTAATTCAGTAGGAATTTCAGAAGGAAAGAGACAGGGCAAAATGAGGGGTAAAAATCAAAGGCGAAATAGAAAACTTTCCTTAACTGTGGGAAACGCAAGTCTTCAGATTGAAAGCGCCCACTAGGTACCAAGCAGGATAATGGAAAACAAGACCCAAGACTACATAGTCATGGTAGAAATTTCAGAACCCCGAGAACAAGGAGAAAGTCTTAAAAGCTTCCAGAAAGAAAACAAAAAAAACAGGTCATCTACAAAGGAATGAGAAAGTGACTAACATTAGACTTCCCATCAGAAATGCTTTAAAACCATGCCTTTAAAATTTCAGTGGAATTGGAATTTGAGCCTAAATTATACTCCAGGTCAAACCAGCCATCAGCTATGCAAGTAAAGTTTATCACGTATGCACTCAAATGTAAAGATTACTCAAGAAAGTCCTTGAGCAAAACAAAAGGAATTTAAGAATGAGATTTCAAAAAACACGAGACTAAAATAAACAAAAAACAGTGATAGCTGAGTAAAAGTGAGAAAAGTAAAAATTAAACAAAACTTTGAATCTTGACAATTGTGTGGTAGGGTTTAAATACATGGAATTTTCTCTTTCTCTATAGAACTGATCACTGTGTTCTGCAGTCATTAGTATTTAAAGAACGACAATATGGTAAATGCTATTTTTATTGGGTTTAAGTATTCAGAAGTTCAAGCCCAGAACACTTGACTGTAGTTCTGGAACAGAATGTAAATGTTATAAACCACAAGAGTGGGAAGAATGAAGATCAAATGTACTGATGTGAAAGAACACACTATGTAAAGAAGCAAATATAAATAGCGGACTCATATGGATACTACACGCACATTTATATATATATAGTGTTACATATCTGTATGTTTTATATTTATGTGTATTTGTTAGGTATAGAAAAACACCCGTAAAGCTTTCATTCACTTTTTAGTTTCTACACTTCTGTAGGTTTTGAATTTTTACAAGCATGTATAACTTTTGTAATTAAAAAATTTTAAATAATAGAATATTAGTTTGAAGATTGACCTAATTTTTAGCCCACCTAGGGGACTTATTGCTTTTGGTAAAGCCCTGAGCAAAAGAGTCTGATTGAGTTAAAAAGAATTACATTTTCTAGAACCCTCAATCTAAAGTTAGATCGAGATCTTAACTTTTCTCCTAAACAAAAACAAAAAACAAACCAAAAACCTCTTAAATAATAGAATATTAGTTTGAAGATTGACCTAATTTTTAGCCCACCTAGGGGACTTATTCCTTTTGGTAAAGCCCTGAGCAAAAGAGTCTGATTGAGTTAAAAAGAATTACATTTTCTAGAACCCTCAATCTAAAGTTAGATCGAGACCTTAACTTTTCTCCTAAACAAAAACAAAAAACAAACCAAAAACCTCCCATAGACCAAAAACCAATGAAAGATCAACACTGCCACCTATTGAGGATTTATTGGACAACAGGCTGAGTTGGGAAGGCTTTTTGTTTTGTTTTTTAAGTAACATGAGACTGCCACAGACCTGAAATCTAGGTGCTCTTCCTCTAGGAGCAAGGATTACTAGCAATATAAGCAATTAGGGTCATACAGAGAGATGCTTGGGAACGTATAGGTAGTATTTTAAGAAACAGAGTTTGTTTACATCTAGTAAAGAGCCCACCTAAAGGCACTTGGTCTCAAATTTCTGACACAGCTGTGTTAGGGCAAAGGCTTGGAGTGTGGTACCCCAGAAGACAAATGAGAAAGAGTGATAAGGTAGCATATTTTGCTCTGCTAGAAAGAATTTTTTAATAAGTGTTACTTTCCAAAAATCACATAATATTCCTGAAAATGGTGAATGCACCCTCGTCACTAAAATGTTTACATAAAGAGGCAATGTGACCTTCCCTCCTGGATGTTACATAAAGGATGTCTGCATTTCAGAGGGAAGTTAGATGACATGGCCTCAGCAGGCATGCATGTATTCAACAAATTCTCATTGGTGCCTGCTTTATTTTAGGTGCTATGCAAGGCCCCTTAACACAGATCCCATCAGACTGGCTTTGGAAGGACTCAAACATAGTCAAGACACTAAAGAGTCCAGGAGGAATCAAGCTATACATCTGGTGAGGCATCCTGCAAAACCCAGCCTGCATTTGGCAAGTGCTGGATTTCTGTCTTACACTCAACCACACTTAGGACACATTCCTTAAAAACTCAGGCTCTGAGATCTGATGAATGGAACTCTTGTTCCTTTTTAAAGTAAAAGTTGAAAATAGCAACATCCCAATAAGATAAAAACAGACTTCATTTTCTTATTGGTTTAAAAAAAGAAATGTAAAGTAAAAACTTCATTAGAATCACAAAATATTAGAGTTGGAAAGACTACCTAAATCATCTGGCTCACTAAGGTCATAAGCTGGGCTGAGGTCTAGAATGCTGTAAATAAGAATTCTGTTTGTTTTTTAATTTGGGAGAACAGTACAGAAAAGATATATTAAGAGGGGAGTAATATGTACAGGATTTGTTATATAGTTCAATGCCAATAAACATTCATTGAGAATGTAAAAATATTCTTTCACTTTAAATAACTTAAATTTAAATCAGAAGGTCCTAAACTTCCATCTCACTAAAAGATGCTGGGTTCTAAGGAGAACAATGGTTTTGAAAGAATGACATCAAGTGTGAGAAAAATATACATTAAAAAAACAATGGAAGTAGTTGATGGAATCGGTAAACAGAATAAATAGCAAGGGTGAGGCTAGAGACTGGTGGGGCGGTAAATAAGGACAAAAAGACCTGAGGGGAAGCTGGGGTCAGGAATGCCTTTATAAAAAGCTGGCAGGCCCTGCATTTAAGGAGCCCAGGATAAAAGACCCTTGATTCTACATCTAAAGTAAATATCCATCCCCTTAGCTGCATTCTGTCAGATCAGTTTACATTCATTTAGGATTCCTTTAACTGAATGTTCATTCAACAAGCTCTTCTTGGGGACTGCTTTGACCCAACCCTGGACTAGGCAAGAAGGCCACAGAAATAAATCAGACATGGCCCCTGTTCTCTTTGTGGCAGTGGCAGGCATCGGAACCATGCAAGGACACAAAAGTAATACAAGGACTTAGAGGGAAGCATGCGTCCAATATGACATGGTATCAGGAACGGAATGTGGTAGGGAACCATCCAAAGAAGACTCCCTAAGAAGTGATATGGTACTTCTGACAGGGCACCCCAAACATGCCAGGCTCCCTGGACATCCAAGGATCCAGCAGAATCAGCATCCGAACAATCACTGAACCTGTTTTGTTAATTCTTAGGCTGGGTGCTTGGAAAGGGAAAGGTAAGAGGAGGCGGGGGAGAGAGAGAGTGTGTGTGTGTCTTAAAATCCCTAAGGAGGTTAAGATGGGAATAAACTGCAATGAGAGGTTGAGCCAGGTGATTTGGAAACACTGCAGAGGGCCAGTGATCTACCAACAGGCAGGATGAGGAACAATGGTGAAGGAAATGCCATTGGAGATGAGCCATGGGGAAGAGTCAAGTTAGCAAGGCAGTGGAGAGGGAAAGTGAAATTCCAGCAGAGAACAGAGCCTGGGCAGAGCAGCCAGAAGCCGGTGTGGTGCATGGGGACATGGGGGTTATTCCATACGGCTGGCATGTAAAGTATGCTGGGTGGGAAGAATGGCAGAAGGTGAGTTTTTTTGTTCTTTAACAGATTTATTGAGGTATAATTTGCATACCATGAAATTCTCCCATTGCATGTGTACAATGAGTGATATTTAGTAAATCTATAGAGTTGTGCATCCCATCACCAAAATCCAGTTTCAGGACATTCTTTTTATAAATATCATCATCCGCCAAAAGTTCCATTATGCTTGTTTGCAGTCTTTTCCTCCTGCTTCCTTCACTTAGCATGATGGTTTTGAGGTTCATCTACGTTGCAATGTGGATCAGTAGTCCATAAACCATTGTATAAATATATCACTTTTTAAAAATCAATTCACCAGTTGGACATTTAGATTGTTTTCATTTTGGGCTATTATGAACAATGCTGCTATGAACATTCACCTACAAATCTTTGTGTGGACGTATGTCTTCATTTTTCTTGGATTAGTGTTGCCAAATTTAGCAAGTTAAAATATAAGATACCAGTTAATTTTTTTTTTTTTCTTAAAAGATGACCGGTAAGGGGATCTCAGCCCTTGGCATGGTGTTGTGTTGTCAACACCATGCTCAGCCGGTGAGCCAACCGGCCATCCCTATATAGGATCCGAACCCGTGGCCCTGGTGTTATCAGCACCACACTCTCCCGAGTGAGCCACAAACCACGGGCCGGCCCTAAATTTTCATTTTATATAAACAACAAATTTTTGTTTAGTGTATGTTCCATGCAATATTTGGGACATACTTATACTAAAAAATTATTTGATGTTTATCTGACATTCAAATTTAACTGGGCATCCTGTTTTTTACCTGGTAAGTCTATTGTGCATAAGTACCTACAAATGGAACTGCTGGGTCATTCAATAGGTTTTATTTAACTTTTTAAGAAACTACTGATCTGTTTTCCAAAGGGACTGTACCATTTCACATTCCAGCAGTGTGAAGATTTGTTTTTCTTAATTAATCCTCTCTGATGCTTGATGTTTATTGTCGGTATTTTTTTGATTATGGCCATTCTAGTGTGTGTAGAGTGGTTTCTCACTGTGGTTTTTTTTTTTTTTAAAAGATGACCGGTAAGGGGATCTTAACCCTTGACTTGGTGTTGTCAGCACCACGCTCACCCAGTGAGCAAACCGGCCATCCCTATATGGGATCCAAAACCATGGCCTTGGTGTTATCAGCACCACACTCTACCGAGTGAGCCACGGGCCGGCCCCCTCACTGTGGTTTTAACTTCATCAAGTCTTATAAGGAATTGTGTTTATTAGCCATTCATATATCTTCTTGGGAAAATGTCTATCAAATCTTTTGACCATTCTTTAATTTGGTTGTTTGTCTTCTTACTGAGTGGTAAGAGTTTTTTATATATTCTAAATATAAACCTTCTATCAGGTATATGATTTGAAAATACTTTCTCCCAGTCCTTGGTTCATCTTTCCATTCTCTCAATAGTGTTTTTTTTTTAGAGCCCCAAAGATTTTAATTTTGATAAAGTCCAATTTATCAATTTTTAAAATAGATTTTGGGTTCTTGGAATCATATTTTAGTCTTTGCCTAACCCAAAGTCACAAAGATTTTCGCCTGTTTTCTTCTAGAAGTTGTGTAGCCTTAGCTCTTACCTTTAGGTCTATAATGAGATAAGGGGTCTCTCTCCCCTCTTTTCTTTCTTTGTTTAATATGGATATCCAATTGTCTCAGCACTGAAAAAACTATCTTTTCTCCCAATGAAGTATCTTGGTATATATGTTGAAGGTCAATTGGTCATGTACATAAGGATTTATTTCTGGACTCTTAAATCTGTCCCATTGCTTTATATGCCTATCTTTATGCCAATCAACACTGTCTTGATTATTGTGGCTTTATAGTAAGTTTTGAAATTGGGTAGGTAGGGTAATTCCTCTAATTTTGTTCTTCTTTGTCAAAATCATTTTGGCTATTTTAGATACTTTGCATTTCTATGTAAGCTTTAGGATCAGCTTGTCAATTAAAAAAAAATCCTACTCGAATTTTGGTGGAGAGAATGTCACTTGATCTAAGCCTTGGGGATAATTCAAGTTAGCAAGGGAACAGAGAGGGAAAAGTGCAGTTCCAACAGAGAGCAGAGCCTGGGCAGAGAGGCAGGAAGCAGTTTCACGCGGACGTAAGGGTGATTCAGTATGGCTGGCATGTAAAGTATGCTGGGTGGGAAAAATGGCAGAAGGCAAGTTTGGAGTTGAGTTGCATCTACAGAACAATTTAGGGAAAACTGCCATCATTAACAGTATTGAATCTTCCAATTAATACATTTATTTAGATCTTTAATTTCTCTTAGCAAGTTTATTTCAGTGAAATAGATTTATTCCAGTATTCTTTTTGATGCTATTCTGAGTGTTATTTTAATTTTGGTGGGATTGTTCATTGCTAAGTTCAATTGCTTCTTAAAATATTGATCTTGTTCTCTACAACCTTGATAAATTTATTGATTCTAGTAGCTTTTATTTTTTTGTGGATCCCTCAGAGTCTGGTGTAACTTGTCAGGACAGTTTTATGTTTTTTCCAATCTGAATGCCTTTAGTCTTTTTTGAGGGAGGGGTAATGGGGGCTGGATAAAATCCCCACTACAATGTTGAATAGAAATGATGAGAGTAGATGCTCTTGACTTGTTTCTGATTTAAGGAGAAAAGCATTCTGTCTGTCAACTTTAAGTATCTTAGCTGTGAGTTTTTTATAGATGCCCTTCATTAGGTTGAAGAAGTTGCCTTCTATTCCTAGTTTGTTGAGTTTTTATCAAGAATGGGTGTTGAATTATGTCAAATGCTTTTTCTATGAAGTGGATCGTCTAGGTTTTATTTCTTCCATTCATATGGTGTAATTACATTAACTGACTTGGGGATGTTAAAGCTTGCAGCCCTAGGATCATCCCATTTGATTCCAATATGTAAAACTTTGTTACTGGATTTCATTTGTTAATACTGTGTTTTAAGGATTTTTGCAGTTATCTTCATGGACTTTAAATACCTTTTAAGTATAGGTATTTAAAACTATAAATTTCCCTCTAAACACTACTTTTGCTGCATACCATAAATTCTAATACGCTGTCCTTTCATTTTCATTCAGTTATTTCCTAATCTCCCTTGGGATTTTCTTCAATACATGGGTTATTTACAAATGTGTTAATTCCCAAATATTTGGGGATTTGCAAAATTTCTGTTATTGACTTTTAATTTAATCTCAACATGGTTGGAGAATATACTTTTTATTTATTCAATTCTTTTAAAATCACTGAGACTTGTTTTATGGCATAGCATATGGTCTTCCCTGGAGAATGTTCCATTTGTATTCTGTTGGTGGTGGGTGGTGTTCTATAAATGTCAGAACAAGCTGGCTGATAGCATTAAGTCTTTTATATGCTGGGAGATTTTCTGTTGAGTTGTTCTATCAATTATTGAGAGTGGGGTATTGAAATCCCTTATTGTCAAGATTGTCTTTCTCCTTTCAATTCCACAATTTTTCCATATATTTAGGGGTTGTTAGGTACACATACATTTATAATTGTTGTATCTCCCTGATATATTGATCTATCACTTGAAATGTGCTTCTCTAGTAATATTTAGTAACATTTCTTGTTTCTAGTAATATTTCTTCTAGTAATATTTCTTGCTTCAAACCTCATTTTGACATTAATACAGCTATTACAGCTTTCTATGGTTACTGTTTGCGTGATACACATTTTTCCATGCTTTCAAACTATTTGTTTTTTAATCTAAAGTGTGCCTCTGTGAACACCATACAGTTGATTCTTGCTTTTTTATCCAACCTGACAATTTCTACCATTTGCAGTAGTCCATTCACATTTAATGAAATTATTAATATTGTTAGACTTATTGCTGCCATTTTGCTATTTGTTTTCCAAATGTCTAATATCTTTTTGCATCTCTGTCCCTCTTTCTGCCTTATGTGTTAAATGTTTTTTTAGTCTACCATTTTAACTTCTCTGTTGATTTTCTCACTGTATTTTTTGAGTGGTGTGGTGTTTTAGTGGTTGCTCTAGGGACTACAGTAATATGCATCTCAATTTATCACAATCTTCAGATTGACTAATAAAATTCCAATAAACGACAGCTTTATTCCAATATAGCTCCATTTCCTACCCCCTCTTTTGTGGTATAATATACACTGCATCTATGTCATAAACTCAACAATACAGTGTTATAATTATTGCTTTATACAATTTTGTGCCATTTAAAGAAGAGAAGAAAAAACATTTACTGAGGTAGGTAAATGTGTCCCCAAGATTCTCTCATCCTCTGGTTATTTAATCAGACACTAATCTAGGTACTGCTGTTATAGGACTTTGTAGATGAAACTGAGGTTACTAAATAGGGAGATTATCCAGGATTATTCAGATGGGTCCAATATAATCACATGAGCCCTTAAAAGCACAAGAGAAAAGCAGAAGAATCAGAGATGCAGTGGAAGAGAGTAGCAGAAGAGAGATGAGGCAGAAAGGGAGATCAGAAAGATAAAGTGGGAGAACAACAACCGATTGCTGCTGGCTTTGATGAAGGAGAAGAGGGTCACAAGCCAAATGAGAATGACCCCTGCCCAAAAATCAGCAAGGAAATGAGGACCTCAGTCCAACAACCATACAGAACTGAACTCTGCCAACAACCTGAATGAGCTTCAGAAGCCTATTTATCAGGAGACTCCAGAACAGAATGCAGCCCTGCTGACACCTTGATTTTGACCTTTTAAAACACGGAGCAGAGAACCAACTGAGCCACATAATGCCCAGACTTCTGAATCACACAACGGTGAGATCATAAATGGGGGTTGTTTTAAAATATAGTACATTTGTAGTAATTTGTTATGGCAGCAGTACAATCATAGTCTTTTATATAGTACCTATCTACATACTCACCATTTCTGGTGCCCTTCATTTCATCATATGGACTCTAGTTACTGTCTAATGTCATTTATTTTCAGCCTGAAGGATTTGTCTTTTTTTTTTTGCTGGCTGGTATAGGGATCGAACCCTGGACTTTGGTGTTATCAGCACCATGCTCTAACCAACTGAGCTCATCAGCTAGCTCTTTTAGTACTTCTTATAAGGCAGATACATAGGCAATAAATTGCCTTGGTCTTTATCTGGGAATGTCTTTTTTTTTTTTTTTGGCCTTCATTTTTGAAAGCTAGTTGTGTCCAAATCCTATATTGCTCCCAAGCCAATAGCGTCTGAAGCTTCCCGAAAGTGCAGAAACCACTCTTGAGCATCCAGCCCCTTCGTTGGTTCTGAGTCAGAGATCCCAAGGAGACTGTTACACCAAACAGGCTTTAAGAATAGATTTTAAAATATCAGACATCCTAGGAGCCTCCTGGGGAGAATGGCAACTAACTGCAGATTTATTACTTGAAATTTGCAGGCCCTGAATTTGAAATACAACCCCAGGATGCCCAGCCCCTCTGAGCTGGTTGGAGGAGCTCAAGGCAGCAGAAGTCATCTTCCCCATACTCTCATGAGACCAACAGTTGGAAAAGGAAAGAAGGACCTAAACTTAGCATAGAAAACTTGGCTATGGCTGTATCCAGGTGCCCTCCCTATTCAGAAGCCAGAAAGTGCACCAGCAGGTCCTCTAGAGCATATTCCACTTGTACTGCCTACAACTGTTCTAGCCTGTTTCAGATCTAGGGAGGCTTGCTACACATTGAGAACACATAGAGCGTTTAGCTTCCCTGGCCTCTTTTTTTTTTTTTTTTCTTGCCTATTAAAAGAGAGAGATGCTCGAGGCCCCACTATCCTCAGAGACTGAGGTGAACATTAAAGTTGGCTCTGGGGTTTGGCCAGCTGCCACTGGGGTAAATTATTCAGACTTCTCCAAACTGGATCCCACAGGGGACATGCTGAGCTTCACCTTCTGGATGAAAGCAGCTCACAGGATGGAAGGGCAGTGAGGGAGACCCAGATGCTTTGTAACCCGAGATTCTAGTCTCTATCTACAGCAACTACATTTCGTAACAGCATGGCTTACTCCAATATACACTTTATTTTTAAAATATGCCACTGGCACTTGGGAAAAAAAGTAATTTATTTTCATCACTTCCATTTTTCTACTGTAGCGTTAGGACTTAACATAAGCATCACTCTTCTATTTCCTATTTACAGTTCATTCAGAATATTACTACAAATACAATATACAATTTTAAAAACTTATGGGGAAACGCAGTTTATGCTCTTCTCTCCTCTTTACAGGCTTCTCAAAACCATTCAACTTAAATGAAAATTTATATGGACATTTTCTGTACATATCTGAAAGGGCAAAGATTACACTGATAAAGCCAAAAGAATTTTGCACAAATACAATAAAATACAGAAAACAGAAAGTATAGATGATGTTATTTGGGGTACAAATATAAACAATACAGTACCATTTGAGTAATTTAACATAATACCCACACTTTATAGAAATAAAACTGCAAACCTGGAGAATGCTCTGACAAATATTAAACATTATATACACAATGAGGTAAATGTACCTTGGTCTCTTGAGAGGTAATTTAAGTTTAAAGCAATTGACGTTTTGAAGCATCTCCTTGACATATAAAGAAATACCAAACACCCCATTCCATTGGCACAATGTGAAAAAGGGATATCAAAACAGTTCATGATATTCAATTCACAAATCTTGTTAAAAAATAAAAACAAACTCAGTGAAGTTCTTAAGTTTTAAGAAACAGGTTGAATGTTATTAATCATATTTTTAAAAGTTCACATTTACAAATAAGATAATGGGATTGAAAAGTTTAATGTACTGACAGTCCTCATAATGTCCAGCATTCCTAAAGAGAGGGCTCATGGGTATTCCAGCATTCCAAAACAGACATAAGAAGCTGCATGTCCAGAGCTATTCCTTAGGATCTCAAAATATTTGAATTGGCATTTTTTTGCCGAGCTGTAACAGAACCGTTATTTGGAATCTCCACCATTTGGAGCCAGAACACTGCCCCGGTCAACAAACAAAAGAAACAGTTGACTTACAATCACTCTTTCAGTGCAAGGATAAACTTTTGATATGACATGACCGATGGGATACTGATTTTGTTGTGCATTTTAATTAGCACTTGCAATCTTGTTTTACAAAACAGTCTGACAGTTCTCAGACACAGAGAAATAAAAAAGGTAACTCATGCATGGACTGCAAAATGGCCAAGTGACCACTTACATTTTGTAATAAGAACTGAAATCTAGAATTCCTGACGGCCATGGCACTGTACACCGACTCAAGGCACTTCTTGAGCACTATCATTACAGCAGAATTGCAGGCTCAGCTCTTCAGGCCGTAGCCTGCTCTATAATGGATACAACTGGCCACTGCTTCCAGCGCAACTCCTACTGACACAGCTGCCACCCTGCTGCCATCCCACTCCTTGCCCACAGTTAAAGTCACAGCAGTTTCAATTTCCATAAACCATTTTACTGAAGGTCTCAAGAGCATCTCCTTCAGTCAAAAGGCTAGTGGTGGGGGAGGCAATGATCTCTGAGTCAGGGACCAGCAGGAAGGCAGGATGCAAGAAAGAGAGCAGGATGGAAAATATGAAGGAAGGACCAGAGATGTCTACGTCCCATTAATCACACTTCTCCCATTCCCACCCCACCCCTTCAGGGTATTGACAAAATGAATGTTGACAAATAATTTGCCAGAAGATATGTTTTAACCAGCTTGAATCTTGAAAGATAAGCATCTTAGGATAAGCAGTATAAACAAAGGATTGAATTTCTAAATGACAAAATTATTACTCTAGTCAAATATATCTGTAGTTATGGCCACAGTAATCACGATTCATTTCATCCTTTAAGTTATTTTCATTTTCAATATTAGCCAATTGGGGTTGTTAATCAAACCATCCCTAGCCAATAAAGGAATTCGCCGCAGTAGTATGTAAACTCAATTTACAACTAAATTCCAACTTTAAAAAAAAAATCCCTGATTCATCAAAAGTACATTTTATCCACTTAAGCAAGAACAGTAAAATTTTAACTCAGTCTTTGATTTAATAAAGAATATCTTCAGTAAAAGTTGATTACCTTATATGAAAGTGAGAAATCATGTATTACAACTTTAAATCAGACAACTTTTGGTATTTCCTTAAAATTATATAAAAATAGTCTTAGTGATAAAATGCATTGGTCCCCTGGATTTCATAAAGCAGATCTGGTAGGCTTAGAAATGGCCAGAAAAAAAATAAAGTACCTGATCACAGAACTAGATATTATTAAACAGGTAATTAGAACACAACTATAAAAACAAACCTCTCAAACTCATTCATATGCTTTGATAAAAATATGGTAACTACAGAAAAAAACTCAAATTTGTAGTCAAAATATTGATCTCTAAGCACACTTTGCCCATGATGTTTTTAAACGCATGAAATTGATGCTAAATTCCTATGTAATATGTCATTCATTCTAAAATTACTTTGGTTTTAAGACCAAATAGTCCTTCGAATTTATTCTATGTATAAGAAATAAGACATTATCAAAATGCAACTCATTCAGTGCAAATGGCCACTCTCTTCCTTCTGACCTCCGGGAATTGATAGCATGATAAAGTCAATCATGCCTCACAGCTATGATAGTTTTTTCTCCCCTCAGAATAAGATCACAGTGATAAAAAGGACTTGGAAATTGTAAACGCCCTGCAAAGACTTGATAGCACTAGAAGTAAAAACCAGTTGTTACAAGCTAGTTTCAACTTAATATGAGAAGACCATGACAAGTTTGCTTTAAACATTTAATTTGACCAAAAACATCTGTAAATGGAGAACTCATAGTCAGAATGTTCTTTAGCTACCACCTCTCCCAAATATCAAGGGTGCACTGAATTCATTATATAACCATGTAAATTAAGCAGCTGCAATATCTGTGCACATAAGGAAAGACTGAATTAAAAGCTGCCTTCCTCAAAGTGTAGTGAGACCTCAAAACCACACTAACTCTAACCTTAGTTACAAAGACAGAATCCACCGAACATTTACGCCTATATAACAATTGTGACTCTCACAACCTTTATCTATTCAAATTATTAACTACCTTTGCCTTCTAGAAAAAGGACTATTTTAACAGTAACCATACTCTAATTTTAAATGTAATTAATTCATTTCTTAAAAAAATAACACTGTCTTTGATCAAATAAAGAAAAAAATGGCTTACGGAATACCACACAACTTTTCACAAGCAGCTAGACAAACTTTCCCTTTTAGAAAAATTAGTCTGTATGCTACAAACTTTAAATTATTAAAGTACTATAATCATCTAGAGTGCCACTTGATTTTTTAAAAGTATAATTATACAACACAATTAAAATGCAAAAGGTTGATGTGAGAATATTCGAACATGACCATGATGACAATTTACTAATTAATGTCACTTCATTTCTTTAGCGGTTTAAGCACATTTTGGTAGGAGAAAGGCATTTTCAAAATGGAATATCCAATGACATACCACAAAAACCCTTTGAAAAACCAAAACAGAAAAGTTTGAGTTACCAAGATAAATAAACTTTTTGAATTCAAACAACAGAGATTTTAACACACAGACATTAAGCAATTCTACTCATTTCCATTAGAAAGACACAGAAGTGGCACTTACTGGTATAGTACAATCCCATTTTGAAGGCATGTAATGTTCTGAATATGTGAAAGAACAATAATAGTATACAAAATACAATTGCATAAATTATGTTCCTCACTACTATATGAGGTCATTTTTAGACTCAAGATAAGAGTTTTATAAGTGTTAGTTTAAAGATCCTGAAAAATTATAGAACAGTACATTCAAAGTCTGAATCAAGGAAACTCTTTAGTGGTTCAGAATCCTCTGAGAATGTACCAACCAGGAATAAATCACCTTCTTTAAAAATAAGAAAGGTTTCATTATATCAGCAATCCAGCTCCTTTACCCTTGAAGATGATCTTCGGCACAGCAGTTACCTAAAGTTAAGACCAGCAATCATCTTTTAAAAAAACAAGTTTTGTTAAAAAAAAATAAAAGTAGACCACATAACACTTTGTAACTGTCCTGGGAAAGAAGTGTTCATAGTGCACAGACAGTTACCTAAAGTTAAGACCAGCAATCATCTTTTAAAAAAACAAGTTTTGTTAAAAAAAAAAATAAAAGTAGACCACATAACACTTTGTAACTGTCCTGGGAAAGAAGTGTTCATAGTGCACAGTAAGGACCCACATGGCTGTTTCCTGGATCCAAAGAAATCCTGGGAAATTTTTAATTGACCTTATTATACTGTTGCAAAAGGAAGCAATATCCTTCTGTTCCCTCTCAGTGAGGTAGAACAATTGACCTTCCAAATTAAAACCCAGGAGCAAAGTGAAGAAAAAGCGGAGTTCAGGCAAAGGCGCAGAATTACATTTTGATGCCTTCCTGTTGACTGAGTTGTGACAATGTTTTCTTAATCCGCAAAGCCGTAAGCCTAGCTGCTCCATTGGCATACCAACATTCTCTCATAATTTTAGCCATTACTCTCAAGGCCTACAAGAAAACACAAGAAAAATAATTAATGCATACACCACTTTCCATTGATCTTGATAAGAGTCTTTACCTGTAAATTTTCTTTTAAAATAATACATGTACAAAAATTATTTTTGTTTCAACATTATTTGTAATAGCAAATGAGTAGAAATGAGTTACATTTCCATCAACAGGGTATTGGTGCCAGCTGCTGGAAAGCAGATGGACAAGGAGTAACTCACTTAGAAGATCTGAAAAAGCTGAATCTTAAACCAGTGGTGGGCACAGCAAACAAAGAATGTGACTCAAAATGAAATTACCTCCAAACCAAGAAATTAGCTGCATGAAGTACATCTAGGGTGAAGCTCAGGGTAAAAATAGGAGAATCACCTCAAAGCGCTGGAACTGCAGATACCTACCCCTCCTCAATTTCACATAGCTGGTGACCACCCCACCTGTACCCAGAAGATTAGAAGGTTTTCATCTGAGAAGGTAAAACAGATTTCTGGCTTGAGGAACACGAGGGCAGAAGTTTCACAGTGAAAATACACTGAATGCTAAGTGTAAGCTTTCTCCCTAAAAACATGGGCAGCAACTTGTATATATTCCTTCAGGCAGGAGACTAGAAGAGTCTTCTCTGAAAATCTCAGCTGCCCAAGAGACTAGTATCAGTGGTTCCCCAGGAAAGCAACCCAGTTAGATCACCTGTGTAAGCTTTCTCCCTAAAAACATGGGCAGCAACTTGTATATATTCCTTCAGGCAGGAGACCAGAAGAGTCTTCTCTGAAAATCTCAGCTGCCCAAGAGACTAGTATCAGTGGTTCCCCAGGAAAGCAACCCAGTTAGATCACCTAAAAGATCACAGTCAAAAAGTTCCATTTACATGCACAAAGTCTCCTATCAGCTTTCAGTGCCCCCTTTTTTAAACATGAAGAGAATGAGTGTGATCACACATTTGAGGAAAGTGATATGAAATTTTGCATTTCAAATTTTTTGGATTAAGGATGCTCAACCTGTGACAGGGGAGAAAAGATAAAATCAGAGGGACTCTTCTGACATTCTCATAACTAGATTTGAAGAAAGAGAACAGAGGAAAATGGAAGGGAAGCAATCAAAGAATACTTGAGGAACATTTCCTAAAAATGAACATTTGCTTCCAGATAAAAAGGACCAAGTGCCCAGCACATACATATATTCAGTCAACAAATATTTACTGAATGCCTACCATATATTGGTACCATTTCAGGTGCTAGGGATATAACGGTGAATAAACAGACAAAATCTCTGTCCTAATAAAGTTTATGGCATGTAATAAATAAATTACCATAAAAGTACACTGACCACCATATAGTGGTGAATGCTAAGGAGAAAAATAACTTCGGGACAGATATACAGGTTGAGTATCCCTTATCCGAAATGCTTGGGACCAGAAGTGTTTTGAATTTTTCATATTTTGGAATATTTACAGATACTTAACCAGCTGAGCATCCCTAATCCAAAAATCTGAAATCCAAATGCTCTAATGAACTTTTCTTTTGAATGTCATGTTGGCGCTCCAAGAGTTTCAGATTTTAGAGCATTTTGGATTTTGGACTTTCAGGTTGGGGGTGCTCAACCTGTAAAATGTGATAGGGAAGGAGGGTACTATTTTAAATTGGTAGAGAGGTAATGACTCACTTGAGTAGAGACCCAAAAGAGGGGAGGCAAATGAATAAACCAAGAAACAGGAAGACACATGATCCAAAAAGGAGGACTGAACATAAAAGAGAGGCAAAGGGAATCCCAGGATGAAAGATGAGGGATACCCTGAGATGAAAGCTCTACAGCTGGTCTCAAGAGCAGTCAGTCCAAACTGGAAATGATTACAATGCTCTGGAACAGACTGGGTTTTTTTGTTTGTTTGTTTGTTTGTTTGTTTGTTTTTAAGGTATCCTATCAGTTTCACATTCTTGATGTGTTTCAACTGAGAGATTTATAAAACCCTAGAAAAGTGAAACTTTGAATTAGTGATAAGTACATCGAAAACTAACTATCAAATTGAAAAAAAAACAAAAATGACAGCAATGGTATTAATTCAGCATGATGTGATAGGAATTGCAAATTACACATGCATTCTTAATGTTAACTACTAACTTTTTCTTCGTGCTTAAAAGCCATCTGTTTAATAATAATCTGCTCTAATTACTGAATGAGTGTATGAATACTTTAGGTTTGTACTTTGAAGTATCCAGATCGAATTTTAAAAAGACAAACAAGCTCCACTCTCATTTGTTAAACTGTCACATGCAAATTCTTTGAGCAGAATTTGCTGAAATTCTAAGATGTATTTCATCTGGCCCTAAGATGTATTTCATCTGGGCCTAGATATTGATTTTTTTGGAGATAGCAAGCTCTCCTAATATCAGAGGCTCTGCTGAGTCCTACATTATTTTAAGATGTAAAATCAGCTACTGAAGTGACCAATTTTTACTCCTCCTAAGCTACAAAATTTCAAATCTGGAGAGAGATGCCATGCTTCACCAATATTGTAACAGTCACAGCTAGCAATTAAGAATAGGTTAAATAAAATTCATCTCATGAATTTCTTAAATTTACAACAAAGAAAACATTTCTAAAACTTCTTGTAAAAGTGGGGGTTGAGAAGCTCAGACACCAGTGGAAAATGGTCATCTAGGCAATCAGATGAATAAAATGCAAAATAATCTGAAGCATCTTTGCAATCATTTTATCCAAGTTCCTCATTTGACAAAGGGATGTTAGTTCCAGAGAACTGAAGTGACTTGTTCAAAGTTAGACTCTGAAATGGTAGCCAGGCTCGTCTAGAATACAGGTTTCCTCATTCCTGTCTGGTACAGACCTCACTATTCCAGGCTGCCCTGGCTGAAGGGAGGCATTCATTTAAAAAGCAGGTGCCTTAGTTCATTTAATAGATCTAAATAATGTTCTGATACATTGATGTCTATCGCAAATGCTTCATGGCCCTTTCCATGTACTTAAAATTGGACATGAAAACCAAATTATTCTGTTTTTACTCATTAGTCTAATTGCTAAGAAAAAGAAAATTCTTGCCTGTTTTCCTTAAGGAAAAGTAGCATATTTCCACTTACTTAGCAGAAGCAGTTTAGAAAATTGCATAGTATCAAGAAGAAATACTCACTTCACAGCTCTGCCATCTGTTTGGAATATTTGGCCTTAACTTCTGTTCACAAACAACTTTTCTCATTTCTTCAACTGATGGATCAGAAGGTACAAGATCATAATAAGGCAGCTGGTAATCTTCATGAATTCCTATATTGGTAAAAAATAAAATAAAACAAATTCAATTTTGAAGAATTTATTCAGCTAATGTCAAACCATTAGAAGGGTCACCTGAGAGGCCTATTACAGTGTTCCATTACTAAATAAGGCAAGTGGAACAGGAGTTACAGTTTTTTCTATCACATCCACATCTGCATCAACAACCCACCTCTCTGAACAGGTAATGGGCACACACCTTGAAACTGTATACTGCTATGATATCAGTAAAGGCTGTTTTTAATGGTGGTTAACTATGAGCCTTGTTCCCTATATGAAACCTCAAACTATCAAGCTGGAGAAAAATAATAATCTCAAGGGGAAAAAAAAAGTTTAACCCAGGTACATGCTAGAAACAGTGTCCTAGGTGGCCTCTCCAAGTAGTCACACATC
>NW_007726553.1:153773-184927 GCF_000696425.1 Galeopterus variegatus
CCTATATGAAACCTCAAACTATCAAGCTGGAGAAAAATAATAATCTCAAGGGGAAAAAAAAAAGTTTAACCCAGGTACATGCTAGAAACAGTGTCCTAGGTGGCCTCTCCAAGTAGTCACACATTCTAAATAACTATATTTCAAGATAACAAGGGTTTAGATTCTGATGCTTCCCAAAATTCACATGGAAACAGGAAAAGAGTATACTAGGACAAAGCTGTGTATTTGCATGTCATGTCATTTTCCCCTCACTATAGGTTTTACTTCCTTTGTTTTCTCTGGCACTCTCAGTGATCACCCGTTTTAGACTGTTGCTATATGCAATTTCTCTCAATAAAAAAGAAGGCGATTCTTAAGCAACTTCTGCCCATAAGAAACTGCTGGGGGAGGGGAGAGTAATTTACCACCAATGGAACATCGTCGAGCGATTTCCCAGAATACTAAGCCCATTGCATAGATGTCAGCACGTTTGAAGGATTCAAAATGTTTCATATTTATGGAATCATCTAGAACTTCAGGGGCCATGTACCTAAAAAAGAAGTCAACATTTTATTTTATTTAATGTTAGCCACATTATTTTTGAACTGTTTCATAAATTTTCTTTTACTCCTAAGAGTTAAAAAAAACAAAAACAAATATTAACTTCAAGGGTATTCCCCCTTTAGCGTGATTCTGTTTTTAAAAATAGTTCATAATTTCTATAAAAAATTTCTCAAAATACATAAAGTACAAAGTAAAAAAACATCCCCTTGCTGCCAATGTTAACATTTTGACGAGCATTTCAGACATCTCTCTATACATACAATATACATAACTGAGATCATATTAGACACAAGAAAAATATTAAATATCCACATTGGCTTGCAACTTAATGATGTCAACTAAATCCCATGAAATGCTGAAACAGCAGTTTCATGTTATTTGCCTTATAATTGGTTCCCAATGGAAGATGCATATATAACAATTATGACTGTTACAAATGTCCTAATGTACACCACCTGCTTTGTCATGTACTATGCAGAGACTATACACACACACTCACTTTTTTTTCTTTAGGCACTAAATAATCTAGAAGTCTTCTCACTAAATCGGGATGAAAGGAAGGTCAGGAACATAGTCCAGAGAACAAAGTAATAGATACAAATGAACGCCAGTCCTCATACTAATGCTACATTACAGGGTTCTAAAGCTTCAAAAACTCTAAGGTTACAGGTCAGGACCCACAAAGACCTGAACCAACCATCATCAAGGATTCCCTTAGCTAGGTCAGAGTTCTGAAAGTCCCCAGTGAATCCAGAAATCATAAATACAATTTATATGGACTAAAGCTGTTGGTTCTCTCCAAGGCCAAGGAAGTAGTTTTAAAGAAATGCTGTGACAACATGATGTGATAAGGGCTTTGGGATCAGAAATGCACAGTTCAAAACTCAGTTCTTCAGCCCACCATCTATATGAAGTTTAGCCACATTACTTAACCTCCACAAGGTGGTCTCCTTATCTGTAAATTAAGGGTAATGACACCTACACCTAATTAGCTTCTTTTGAGGACTCATGGATTCAACAATATTTATTGAGAATACACCATGTATTAGCCACTGTGATGGATGCTGGTAAATCAAGGCTGCTCTCAAGCAGCTTGCAATCCAATGGAATATACAGACAAATAAATGGACAGTTACAACATAATGTGGTAAAAGTGCCTCAATGATCCAAGTTCAGTACGCTATGAGAGGCCTTGGCAGGAACACCTACGAGGCTTAAGGACCAGAAAAGGCTTCCTATGAGAAAGGAAGGGTGAGTATGAGTTAGGGCAGTAGTAAGGAAAAATATGGTTTAGGATACAGCACACGAAAAAGTTCTATTTCAGAAACTGAAAGTATGAAAATAGTTGAAGCTAACTATAGCATAACATTTGAGGAGTGCATTAAATAAAGTGATGTATGTAAAAGACCCATTAAGATGATTGGCATATAGTAGGCACCCTATAAATGTTAGTTACTATTGTTATTATAATTAATACAACTAATAATAACATTTTCTGGAAGGGCCACCTTTCATCAGCCTTGGCTGACGAAGAAGTAACCTTGGCTTCAAAGAAGGCAAGACCATGAGATCTTCTACCTGTGGGCAATCTAATAAAGTACAAATCTGAGTTTCAGAAGATGTGTATATGCAAATGAAGAGGAGGAAAAAAGGTTGATTTTAGAAGATATTAAAATACTATTTATAGGGCCGGCCCGGTGGCGCACTGCTACAGTGCGCCGCTTGGGAGTGTGGCAGCGCTCCCGCCGAGGGTTCAGATCCCACATACAGACCGGTTCCCGCTCACTGGCTGAGCGAGGTGCGGGTGCAACACTGAGGGTTGCGATCCGTTGCCGGACACGAAAAAAGACAAAAAAGGAAAAAAAAATACTATTTACATACAAATGTAAAATACCTTTTTGTTCCCACTCTGTGGTTTGGAGCAATATCAATTGTATCTGTGGCCGAATCATGTCTTACTGCCAGTCCTAAGTCTGCAATACAGCAAGTTCCATTCTTCTTTACCAAGATATTCTTTGATTTCAAATCTCTGTGAGCAATGGCAGGTTTTCCTAAAGAATCAAAAATTGAATGTGATTGCTTAAAAGGTAATACCAATCAGTACTCTCACCTTTAGGTTCAAAAGCCTTTCCTCCTGGTCCCAGTATCAAAGCATTTCAGTCACATCACCTGCAATACCTAGGCCATTACTAAACAAACTCAAGTGAATCACTATATTAAAAGTTACTGAAATAATATTTCTTTAGAAAATGGAGAAAATAAGATGCTCCAAAAGATGATGTTCAAACAACATAAGCCAAACGACTCGAAGATTGGGTCATAAAATGTTATTGGTTTGTCTATTGGCACTTTTTGAATTCTTTATAAGAACCCAAGTCACAGATTGATATTCCAGCCCAGGAACCAAACATATAGATCACTTCCCTTTCCTATCAACTAGAAGGTACTGAGTAGTAAATGTATTAAAATCTTTAACACTAACCACTGGAAAAGTGCTATTAAAAAATAATAATTACAGTGTGAAAAGTTGGAACCCCACACACTGCTGGTAGAAATGTAAAATGGTTCAGGAACTTTGGAAAAATGGTCTGGCAGTTCCTCAAACCATTAAATAGAGTTATGGTATGATGTAGTAATTAAACTCCTATGTATATAGCCAAGACAACTGAAAACATACATCCACGTAAAAACTTGTGGACAAATGATCATTGCAGCTTTATTCACAATAGCCATAAGTGGAAACAACCCAAATTTCCATCAGCTAATGACTGGATACACAAAATGTGGTATATCCACACATGGGATATTACTCAGCCATAAAAAGGAATGAAGTACTGATACATGTCACGACATAAGTAAAAGAAGCCAGTCACAAAAGACCACATATTGTATGATTCCATTTATATGAAATGTCCAGAATAAGCAAATCTATAGAGAAAGATAGCAGATTAGTGGTTGCCTAGGGCTAAGGAGTTTGGGGGATTGGAGGGGACATGATTATTAATAGTTATAGAGTTTCTTTTTCGAGTGATGAAAATGTTCTAAAATTGTGGTTATGGATGTACAAATCTGTTAATATTCTAAAAACCACTGAGTCATACACTTTAGGTGAATTGTATGATATGTGAATAAATAATCAACAAAACTGTTATAATCAGCAATAATAATAGTTAAAAAGTGGTGCTGGCTAATATGTGAACTAGCACATGTGGAATAAAATATGAAGTGGGGAAGCCATTGCATAGCAAATGGATAATCGTTAGAACAGAGGTATATTGGCATCTGATATCCTTCATGGCACAAATACCACAGCATAAAAATTTCATAACTAAAAATTGCATTTAATTTTTCAACTGCAAAACTATCTTATGCAATCTTCTTATCTCACGACCAAATGTAAAGAGTACTACAAAAAGTTTGTGAAGGAACTAAAAGATAATACGAATGTTTCTGTGAACTTTTTGAAGTACCCTTGTATAATTATTAGATAACCAGATATTATTTATATAGCATGCTGATGTTTACAAAGCACTTTCACATTTCATTTGATACTACACATAAAAATACATTCTTAGACTTGAATTCTAAAGCTGAAATCCTCAAAAGTCATAAGCAAGACTGAATGCTACTTTCAAGAACTCACAAAAATATCAGTGTCGTTACGACAAGAGAATCTCTAAACAAATTCCCAGTTTCCTAACTGTATCTGAGATCTTCAACAGAAAGATGAAATGTTCTCATCTAAAAAATTCATTTTAAATATCTCTAGTTAAGCTGACTTCTATTTTCTGAATGAACATTAATTAGATTCATGGGAATTCAAAGCTTAAATAAGAGAACTGCTTAAAGAGCTACCTTGGGTACCAACAATCTCCATGTGAAGATGGGCAAGACCGCTTGCTGTGGAAAGAGCAAGTTTTATCATTCCTTCCACAGTAACTGTATATCTGTTCAAGTAATCAAAAAGGGATCCATGCTCATGATAATCTGACACCAACCAGAGCTGAGTCCATGTGCCATTGTCTGAAAAATAGAATAACAATGTTTCAGTTGGGCCCTAGGCCATTTATGAAAGTTTTCACATTTTGCTCTCAATCCTGAATTACACAACTGCAACATCATGCCACCTAAAATTTGTATGTATTTCCCGCCCATTTCCTTATATATTCAGTTTGTCTTTTACATATGTAAATGGATACATTTTACATATGTATCCTTCAGATTCTCAGAGTAAAGTTCCCTATTCTTGAGATAAGGCAAGGATAATTAATCCCATCTAAGAGACAAGGAATTGTAGTTCAAAGATGATGATTTTCTTGAGTCTACACAGATGTAGTTAGTAGCAGAGCTGGGACTCTTGAGTGCCTAGAAAAATGCTTGGGTCAAGTTAAGTGCTCAGTGGCTGTTTCTGGAAGTAGAGAAGGAAAAAAAGGAGGCCAACAGAGAGGTTGAGAGGGAGATAAGAAGCACTTGGAGCCCAATATGGCCACAGCAGGAATGGAAAAGTATGGACAAAACTGAAAGTGAGCTTCAATGAGAAATGACAGCTTTAGGCAGACTGTATATAGACAAGATGAGTATGATTTTAAGGTTGCTAGCTTAGAAAAACAAAAAAGTAGTACCTATGACACATGGGGACGCTGAGATGGGAATTGAAATGTCAGGAGAAGAAAAAGCTGGAAAAGCAGGGACTGAACCCAGTCTTACACAAGGTGATTTTGAACCTAAACAACCAGGAACTTGGGTTCCAAAAGTTCTATTGTAAGCTGATACATGAATTTGAAATATGTTTTCTAATAAGAATAATGATAAAGATACAGGTTGAGTATCCCTTAACTGAAATGCTTAAAACCAGAAGTCTTTCAGATTTTGGATCCTTTCAGATTTCGGAATATTTGCATTACACTTATCAGTTGAGCATTCTGAAAATCTGAAACCCTCCAATGAGCACTTCCTTTGAGTGTCATTTAGGCACTCACTAAGCATTTCAGATTTTCAGATTTGGGATGCTCAACCTGTACTGGCTAAGTTCCTAGACTAGACTGGTAGACAAAAGACTGTTTAACCTAGAAATAGCTGGAAAACCATATATTTAATTAAATCATGAAGGGAAAAAAAAGCATTACAACATTACATTAGGAGGCAGCACCATTCAGTAAAAGACACACACTTGGAGTCATTGTGACCTGGGTTGGAATCCAGGGCCTGCCTGTTGTTGATTACGTGACCTCAGACGAGTTTTTTAACCAGCAAGGCTCTGCTTCTTCTTTTATACAACAAGAATAATATCTTACTTTGTAAGACTGTTAAGAAGATTGAAAAAACATAATACTGTAGTTTTTTTTAAAAAAAGCAAGTAGTACAGTGCCTGGCACACGAGAACTTAAAATGTGCTGTTTCTTTCCCTACTAGTTGTAAAACAAAAGAAAAAAACCCAAACTGACATAAAACAACTTCTATATTTTGAAGGTTGTTACTTAAGCAACTCTGATTAGAAGAAATTAAGGAAGGAGATGGGAACTTTTCAGAAGATTCTGGAGAGGATTTCTGATTACTTTCAAAATGACAGAGATTTTTGATACTAGCTCCTTATTAACTTGTTTTTCATAAACTTTGTAAACTGATTCTGTCCAAAGTTGTACCTTTTCTTTTCCTTGATATAGGTAAATCACTAGCTTATTTGCATTCCTATTAACCACAACTGAATTTTGAAAGGCTCACAAATACAAGGAATAAAGAGGAACACAGGCAGATGGAAGAGATTTTCTGAGGTAACTGACAAGAGAGGCAGAAAGAAGGTTATGTAAGAGGTCATGCACATAAGGGGCTGTCTGAGGTGGAATTAACTAAATCAGGAGGATGAAGATAAAGGAAAAAAGAATGGGGGTGGAGGGGCTTGGTTCTGAGCAAAGTCCATTAACCCCTGACAAAGAAAAAAGAAGGGAGATAGGGAAGAGCCAGAAAGGTCAGCTAGTTCCCATGGTGACCACCAGATGACAGCATCAGCTAGTTTCTGCTTGAACAAATGGGATGAGAAAGCTCAGTGCACCAGCATTTTGTGTCCTTGTGTCTGCAACTTTGAACATGCTTAACACAGGCCCTGGGTGAGGTTTAAGCTTCAAAATGCAAATTTGAGAGTCCAGCTAGTTTCTGCTTGAACAAATGGGATGAGAAAGCTCAGTGCACCAGCATTTTGTGTCCTTGTGTCTGCAACATTGAACATGCTTAACACAGGCCCTGGGTGAGGTTTAAGCTTCAAAATGCAAATTTGAGAGTCACCACAATGGTAGACCATAGGTTTAAAACTATAAATATTGTAAGTTCTTTCAGGAAGCAATTACTATTTGTAGAATTAGAAACTCCATATGAATCAAAAAGAGTAAGAGTTTGAGAAAACAAAGACAACTATTAAGAAATAAGAATAAACAAAGAAAAGTCTAGGGTCACAGAACATAATAAAGAAAAGATGTTTTAAGAGTTGGGGGAGGAGCAAAATGGTGTCAAAGGCCAAAGAAAATGAGAACTAAGGATTTGGTCAGACTGTGATTATTGCGTTAGGTAATTTGTTCTGTTTTTAAATTAAGTAATAGTGAATTTCTAATAGCCACTGATAACTGCTGCCTACATCCATCATTGCCCTCCCTGTCATAATCAAACCTTACATGCCTCCTGATGTGATGCAACAGGCAGCGTAAACAGAACTAGTATGTACTGGGGGGAAACCAATAAAACCTCAATCAGAATCAGCCTCTAAATCTAACCACCAGTTTTCAGACAATACAGAGGAGCAAGTTAAATGACGCTATGGGAATTCAATTAGCAAAATCCAGAATATGATAAGCCCTACAGGACAACAATCCAGTGTCTTCAACAAACAAACTGCAAGAAGAAAAAAAAAGATGAAGGAGGAACCTAAAGATTTTATAGGACACAAGAGAAATATCAACCAAATGCAGTGTGTGGACTTAGGATCCTAATATGAATAAACAGCAGAATAGGAGACAATTGCAGAAATTTGAACCCAACTGGCTATTTGATGGCATTTTAAAAATTAACAATGGTAGTATGGTTGTTTCATAAAAAAAGATTCCTCATCATTTAAAGATACAAATTGAAAATGTTTATGCATGAAAAGATATGTTATCTGGGATTAGCTTCAAATAATTCAGTTAGGGCAAAGTAGGTGGGATCAGAGATCAATTATGACTGCCAATGAGCTGATAATTGAAGCTGGATGAGGGGGATCATTACAATATTCTCTACTTTTCTATATATTAGAAATTTTCTATAAATAAAAGCTAAAAAAAAGCAATACATGTTTGTTATTAATAAATTTAAAAATACAGAGAAGCAAAAGAAAAAATCATAAAAATCACCTACAATCACCAACTGGGATTAAACAATGTTAGTATTTTGAAGAAATGAATACTGCTGAAGAAAATGGGACAAAAGGGAAGGAAAAAGATGACTGCACGTCTGGTCAAGCTAAAAAAGATAATGATAGCATTTTTTTAAAAAAATAGGAAAGCTGGAAATTAAATTTGATTCAGGGTGGGGAGGATGAGAGTTCTGTTGTAATCCAAGTCTCTGAAAGAGCTGTAAAAGTAGGAATTGTGGGCATAAAGATATTAGTTGAAGCCAAGAAAAGAGACAAAACTTGGTCTGAGCTCATTCTAAAAAATAGGAAAGCTGGAAATTAAATTTGATTCAGGGTGGGGAGGATGAGAGTTCTGTTGTAATCCAAGTCTCTGACAGAGCTGTAAAAGTAGGAAGTGTGGGCATAAAGATATTAGTTGAAGCCAAGAAAAGAGACAAAACTTGGTCTGAGCTCATTCTGAGTCCCCGCTGAGCTCATCCACAGTCCCCACTCATCCTGCCTCTGCACTGACCCGGCTTCCCTGCTTCTGCAGCATCCGATCTGACTCTGGGCCTCAGGCACCTGCACTACAGGCAAGAAAGTGTCCACATAGTTACCAATGGCGAGGTGGTTGTGGAGAAACCATTTCTCTATTTAACTGAGTTTACTTAAAAGGTTAATCTATTTAGCCCCTGGCAACTCAGAACGTAGAGTACACTAAGAAATTATTTTTATTCCCCCCATAAAGAAAGTCATTAGTCTATATATTGAAATGCCCTACTGGTCAGGAAAAGATTAAAGGAAACAGATAACTAAGTGGTAACCTCAAAATTTTGAGCAACCAGAGTTTATAAATTTTTTCCTTTATTATAACTATACTCAATAATTAACGGCCCAAGTACTAAAATAACAAATGTACATGGCTTTTTTTTAATAACTCTATTACATTTTATAAAACAATCAGATATTTAGAAACCTGTTGTCAAGAGTCAAGAAAATCTTTAAGAAGTCCCTGTTTCTAAAAGTTTCTAATATTGTATTTGACAGTGTAGTGGATCTAATCTATATGAAAACAAAAAACCTCTATTTCTCATCAAATTTGACAATGTTTATAGTAGCCATTATCTGTAAAAAAGCTTAAATGTATTTTGTGATACTCAACGTAAGGAAAAGCAAATGTTACTGACCTTTATTGTCTGCTGCTATAAATCCCAAGATGTTTTCATGTCGTAACATTACGGTTTGATAAATTTCTGCCTCACGGAACCATGAACGTTCTTCTCTAGAGGAGAATATCTTAACAGCAACTTCTTCTCCCCTCCACTTTCCTCGCCAAACTTCTCCAAACCGACCTTTGCCAATGCTTTCTTGTAACACAATAGTTCTTGCAATTGTTCTTTGAACAAGCAACGGTAAACCTAAAGATAAAAATAAATAGTATTCAACACACTCAACATTATGTGTTTCAAATACCATGACAGGCACTAAAGAGTAACCCAGAAAAGTATTACTCTGTAAGCTCTACCTTTAAGGAATTTACAATCTCACTGGGGAGATACAGACTACATTCGCAAAAAATAATAATAATAATTAATGAATAAATAAAAATAAGACAATAAATACAATAAAAGAATTAAGAAACTCCTGCCTAGAGGGTCAAGGTAGGCTTTGTACATTAAGTTGAATTTTGACTGTGCTTTATAGAAGGGATAGGACAAAAGGCTAAGAGAAAAGGAAATAAGATGGTTAGGTAGAAAGAACATGCAAAGCAAAGGCAGAAGGAGGAAATGCATGATACATTTTTAGGGAACCAGCTTGGATAATCAGAGAGGATATACAAGAGCACTTCAGAAAGTTCTTGGAAATATTTGTGTCATCTTTTAATTCTGTTAGTTTCCACCAACTTTTTGAAGTACCCTTGTATGTGGCAAGGCAGTGAAATAGAAGGTAAGCTGTCACCAGAAAATGAACAGTACTGAATGCCAGGCTTGCCAGGCTCAAGATGAAGATGATCAATGAGAGCTATAGGTAAAAGAGGAACCACTACTGGGGTGGGGTGGGGGGAGAAAAAGCCATGAATGGTGGCAGGGGAGGGTAATTTTAAAATACTAGAATCTGGTAAGAGTCTTACTAACAGGAGGAGAAAAAGATAACACAAGAAACACAGAAGTAAATTCTGGCATAATTTTTAATAAATCAGTAATTATCACAGAAACCATTTCAAGGCATGCAACTTACTTGCTGGCAACTGGCTATCTAAGCAACACTATTATCTTAAAGAACAATGCCAAGGAATTTACCTTAATAATGGGGCATTTATGTTTTTCACTAATTGAACTCATCTTACTCTAAAATAAATATTTTTAAATATTGTCTTATTTCATTTAAAAGGATGTACTAACTACCTACATTTAAGTCACACTATATTTGGAATAATCACTTATTATATCCCCCATCCACTAAGGAATTATTTTAAATTTTATAAAATACCAGTGTATATCATATTCTACATTAGTATTTTATTTACACAATTTATGTACACATAAATGTGTTATTTATCATCTATATTCAAAGCTGCTTGCTAGATCTAATTAACCCAATGATGGTAAAGAAATTATCTGCTCTCTTTGGTTCCCTAATGTAAAATGCTTATAA
Organism: Galeopterus variegatus; assembly: GCF_000696425.1. NCBI lineage: Eukaryota > Metazoa > Chordata > Mammalia > Dermoptera > Cynocephalidae > Galeopterus > Galeopterus variegatus. The sequence continues at coordinate 164,329 of NW_007726553.1, forward strand.
ATCCAAATGTTAAGTCTTTAAAACAACTGGAAGCTCTTCTCATCTTTAAGTTTCTCAAATGGGTCCTTTCTTACCCTTGCTCTACCCTCCCTACCTCCTGCAAATAGTTAGCAGTCTAATTATAAACTATTGTTTTTATGTTTATAAGGAGACTACTAGATAAAAATAGGTCTGTGAAAAACCCTTGTTTAAATCAAGGAGCTCTTTTGTACTAAGAATAATCAATTCCTAACTATGTTGTTTAGTATAGATACTAAGTTATTAAATTTTCTTAAAGCCTTATATAGTGCCACACCATGTACATAAAGTATACTTTAGAGTTAATTTCTAGAGATTAATCTGGAAGGCAAGCAAGAAAGAAGAAAAAGGAATCACAAATAGGAAGTCTGAAAATGACTGACAGGTTCAGGACTCACGTAAAAGGGATGGTCAAGAAAGGCTAACAGGACAAAGGAAGTTTTTGTCTTCTTCTTCACCACTGAATTTTAGATGCAGAACTAACATTAAAAACCAAATCTAAATTCATCATATCATCTATAATGAGGTTACCATAACCCACATGAATACTTGGGTAGTTTTGAAAAGTAACAATTTTCTTCTAAAGACAAAAATAAACAGGCCTAATTCAGATCTCTATATTTACTGCTTTAAGAAAGGAGAGAAAAAACTGCTTTCTTAAAGCTTTACTTTTTTATTACATGAGAAAAAACTTCAATAGGGAAATAGGATCCCAGCAGCTTCACATGCAGTGAACAATGAATATCTGACTTGAACAACATGCATATTACAAGAGATCATAAGCATGTAAAAGACATGAACAATGGCCTAAGAGACTCACCCTTCCAAAAACTGGCACATATGCACATGCGTACACTCACACACACTTTACAATCTAATTACCATGTGGCTTAAATATGAACACATGTACAACCTGTGATTCAAATTAATACAACAAAAATCAGATTATCTTCAAGGTTAGAGCTTCCAGAACCCAGCTCTTCTTTGTCTTCCCTGAAGTTTCCAAGTTAAAAGTACAGTCTTTGAGAGGTAGAGATAGGGCCTTTCCTCAATTACGGTCATGGAACTGAATAATAAACATGGGAATTTAAAACATAAAATGCTCAGTTTTAACTTTTCCCCAATGAGTGAAAGCAATAAAAAGGGTATTATGGATAGACATTTAACTTATTCACAGGCCTGAGCCCATTGCATAAGGTGGCATTAAGGCTTTATAATTAATAGAAGGGAAACAGATGGCATTTTCTGCTATCATTCAACAGAAGATGCCTGGATAAGTTCAGAAGGAATTCAGCACACAATGAACTATGACAGGGAAAAGAAGCCTTAAATTAAGCTTTATTGTATAATGCAGCAAATTAATACTGTTTGTCAGACTTTTCTTCCAAATGTTTTCTCTATAAGAGTAACCCCTGTCATTTGGACATAACTTTACAACTTACCAAGTGCTTTCATACAAACACCTTGTCTCTTTTGAACTTCACAACAATCCAGCGACATGCACACAGCAGGGTTCACCACTTTCATTTTAAAATGAAATAACTCAAGCATGAGATATAGCTAACTGCCGCAGAGGTAGCAAACAAACAATGTAGACAAATTTTTGCATGGTAAGGCATTAAAAGGATGAAGAGAAACTTTCAGAAAACAGAGAGCTATGGTCCCTGATGGATCTAGAAATATATATAAAATGGAAAAAGAATAATTCCATTCCTTATTTCATGTCTACATCTTAAAAGGTAAACAAATATATTCTTATTCAGAAATCAACTGCCATCCACACAGCAATTCCTTTTAATCTTTTAGGTGGGCTTGTTCCTCTTGAGGTCTAATACATGCCACTGTGCCAAGCAGCACGAGCTGCTTTTATTTCCCCAGGTATAAACGTGGCAAGAAGAGAATAGTCCAAGGGATTAATTCCAAATGATCTGTTGCCACCTTGTTTTTCTGTGACTTTGGTCCTTGCTTATCACTGTTTTGTACCAGGATAATTTCTAGAATGAGTAAAATCTTCTTTGGAAACCATTTGAACTAACTCAAAATCAACGCAAAACCCCAGGAAAACCCTAAAATAACCTCTTCCACCACTCCTGCCCAAAGACTGTCACATCTTCAGTACTCAGGGTGCTCCTCAGTCAAACCTCTCATTGCTTCCCTCCCACCACAGTCTCAGGAGTCCCTAAGGTTGCCTTAAGAGACCTGGGCTCTGGGGCAAGCCTTATGTGTCCCAGTAGCCATGGACAGAGCTCACTTATTGAATATATATGGCCAAATTCTATAGAAAAAGACTTCTGTTCATGAAATCAGTTTCCTCATACTTAAATGAATGAACAAATATTCATACATACCAGTATATATTCATTTCCTTAAAATAAAGAGACATTTGTCATTACATGAACTTTCTGTATCATTAGATGTGATTTTACTACTTCTGCTTTAATGTTCCTTTAATATCACTTGATTATAAAATTAGTAAAATTATCATTATATATGTTTTCAAATCTTCACTTTATCCAGGAATTTTCCCCTTAAAGCTGACTTATATTTTTCAAAGAACAGCATTATCTCATTTAAAAGTCCTAACAAACCACATTAAGTATTTTCAATAATATCTGTCCCATATTTCTGATAAGGAAACAAAAGCATAAAGAGGTAAAATGGTTTTTAACCAAGGTCACAGAGCTAATCAATGACAAAGCTTACACTGGAATCTAGATCTATTGATTACTAGCCAAGTATCAAATTCCAAAATTGTAAGGGATAGGGGTGTTCCTCTCTCAGTATCCTTTCAAACCACCTGCAAGAAAAAGTAAAACATAATTCCCCTTCAGTATAAACATGAAGCATTGCTATGCCAAAATCCAGCTTGGGATGATTCTGACAATTAGCCAGTCTATTTCTGTCCCACAGAAATCAACAAGCAGAATTGAGAAAAGGGGCCATAATTCCACACAGATGTATTAAACAACAAGTTGGTTAGAATTTTTTTCTGAAGTGAGAAAATAAGAATTTATTAGTTTAATAACAAACCAGGTCTGAGCTAAAGACAGCAATTTCATATAATGTTAAGAAAGCAAATAACCTTCACAAGTCCAAATACATTTCTGACATGCCTGCTTTAAAATATAAAAATAAAGCTGCTAAACAATTCTGAATAGAATGGGCACCTGCAGTTCATCTGTACATCTTTGAACTTCAGCCTCATCTATATGAGAATTGTCCTTAACCTTTCTACCTCAGTCAGGAGAAGCAAATGAGATCACATAGGTGAGAATGCGTTGAAATTTATAAACTGTGGAGCTACCCTGCTGACTTATTGCAACAGTAAGTTCCAATCTGTCTGTACTAAACTAACAACAGTCAGATATAGACCAAGCTTAAAGACCTTTATTAGGTTCAGACCTGGAATACTGTTCATACTATCACAAGTTTTAACAAACTAAGCCAACTAATAAAATAAACACCAAAGTTAATTTTTAAAAGACTTCTTAGGAAAAAGGAGAAACAATTACATTACCTGATCCAGAACCCGATGTTGTCATATCATAAATTAAATCTTTTAATGTAGTACCCTCTGAAATAAAAGGGCGATCTAACGAAGGATCCTCTTCATTTGGCACTCGATGGTGAATGACAGTGCGATTATGGCAGATATAGACCATCAGCATGAGTGAGATGCAGACGAAGCAGACTGGTCCAGCAATGACAGCTGCCAGTTCAACGGGACCAAGGCCAGGTGATGGCTTTACTGAAAAAGGGCCTCAAGTGAAATAAACAACAAACACTGTAGGTGACACCCACATTATCCTAGTCTTCCACAATTCCTGCAGTTGGCCATTGCCACTACTTATTCAAAGAGCCTCACACAGAAGCTCACAGGGCTCTAACTCAGAACAAATGGATCGGTCAGTCTTCTCCCAGAACTCTCCTTTTATGGTCATCAGCTCTGTCAGCACCCACTTACTCTTCTTGTGTACTCCAGCCATCATCTAATCACAAGGCCAGCCACCACCAATATCCTAGCACCTCCCCACTTATTACCTTAAGTCACTAATAAAGGAACCAGTAATCTGGAAAGTACTTTAGGCTTCTTATTCCAAGGCCAGTACATACTCATAGCAGGAAGAAAAATGTATAAATACAGGTAGGCAAAAAGTGAAAACTAAACATAAAAAATAACTATAGCCTTGCCCCTCCAAAACAACTGACATTTTAGCATATATATCTCCACAGATTTTTTTCAGGCAAAATATATTCTTTTTTTTTTCTTAATAGAGTTTACATATTTACTTTCTAGTCTGTTTTAACCACCTGGACTTTTAATTCCAGAACATTTATTTTCTTATAATCTCTTTTAATAATTAATACTTTGAGTTGTTTCAGAACCATATTTTTATTTATTTATTTATTTATTTATTTATTTATTTATTTTTGGGAGCGCCACAGTGCTCCCAGCGCCGCACTCTCCTGAGTGAGCCACGGGGTCGGCCTTCAGAATCATATTAATTACAATTATTTTGACATTCATCTTGAGCCTTATGGGTTCACTGCTCACCACCATTTTTTTCATATCACATCTTTCCCATTCTTGAGATGTTCATTTGGACTGATTTCTTTTTTTTTTTTTTTGTCTTTTTTCGTGTCCGGCAACGGATTGCAACCCTCAGTGTTGCGCCCGTACCGGACCAGGACCGGCAACGGAATCGCAAACCTCCGTGTCGCATCCGCACCTCGCTCAGCCAGTGAGCGGGAACCGGTCTGTATGTGGGATCCGAACCCTCGGCGGGAGCGCCACCACGCTCCCAAGCAGCGCACTGTAGCAGTGCGCCACCGGGCCGGCCCCTGGACTGATTTCTTATCATATAGAACCCTATTTCTAATAATTTCATCAGGAATAAATACATAGGTCCTTGTTCACTAAATACTTAATTACTAAAGATGGCTGTTGCCTTTGTATGTGAAAAATCTTGGCTTATTTCAAGGATTTTGGGTGACAATCAATAAGTAATGTTCCAATGCTCTCTGATAATTAAAAAAGTAGAAAATCTGAACATTTATTTTCCTTTTATAGGCAATAAATGCTTTACGTGTCCTCAATGCTTATATGATTTTTTTTGTTCTTGAATCTGACATTTTTCTAATTACATGTCTTTGGGTATTTTTTTCATTAATTTTACCAGATAGTCTTCTCTCTTCTGTCTGCTCTCATGCCTTTTTCTAGAATTCTAATAAGTTTATTGGATCATCTGGATCTGTCTTTTGTATCTCCTAATTTGCTCAACAATTATCATTTTCTCTGAATTATAACACAATTTCTTAAGCTTGTGCCTTAAGCTTGTATAAAGCTTGACTATAAAATTACAGTATCCAGTCTGCTGTTCACTCTCAATACTGCATTTTTAAAAACATTCATCAATTGGAGCTTTTCATCTGAATCTTTAACAACTGTGTGAAAGATTCTCACTTCATAATGAACAACTGAAAATAGACCTTAGACTGAAAGTTCTACACTATCACATGGTAAACCTACTGCATAGGATGACATCTACTCTAATTTATCTAGTTCAGTCTACTTCTTTTGAAGCACTTAATCTTTTTACTTGGTAATTTTTTGCTGTTTGCTTATCCTGGAGTTGAAAATGAGGAGTTTATGCATGTTTACTATTAGAAATGAGGTGACTTATTTACGGTTTTATAAATCTCTATTCAGATATTTTAAGCTCAAACAATGGATATGGGATATTTGGGGGTTATCATTTTCTTTGCCATATTAGAACAGCAGATGCCTACATAAAAGTCACAAAGAAATTACAGTCTGACAAAGCCTTACCAAAGGGAGCTTCCCCGTCATGCTAAGACTAGGTGGAAGGCTGCCTCCTGTCTGTAACTGGTAGGTCTGGCCTTTTTCCTATGAGCTACACTAGTGCTTCCTACTTTAATGAGCATGAGGCCTGGACAAAATCTGAGTGGAAAGTGAGCACAGTGGTCTGTTCCATCAGGAATAAATACATAGGTCCTTGTTCACTAAATACTTAATTACTAAAGATGGCTGTTGCCTTTGTATGTGAAAAATCTTGGCTTATTTCAAGGATTTTGGGTGACAATCAATAAGTAATGTTCCAATGCTCTCTGATAATTAAAAAAGTAGAAAATCTGAACACTTATTTTCCTTTTATAGGCAATAAATGCTTTACGTGTCCTCAATGCTTATATGATTTTTTTTGTTCTTGAATCTGACATTTTTCTAATTACATGTCTTTGGGTATTTTTTTCATTAATTTTACCAGATAGTCTTCTCTCTTCTGTCTGCTCTCATGCCTTTTTCTAGAATTCTAATAAGTTTATTGGATCATCTGGATCTGTCTTTTGTATCTCCTAATTTGCTCAACAATTATCATTTTCTCTGAATTATAACACAATTTCTTAAGCTTGTGCCTTAAGCTTGTATAAAGCTTGACTATAAAATTACAGTATCCAGTCTGCTGTTCACTCTCAATACTGCATTTTTAAAAACATTCATCAATTGGAGCTTTTCATCTGAATCTTTAACAACTGTGTGAAAGATTCTCACTTCATAATGAACAACTGAAAATAGACCTTAGACTGAAAGTTCTACACTATCACATGGTAAACCTACTGCATAGGATGACATCTACTCTAATTTATCTAGTTCAGTCTACTTCTTTTGAAGCACTTAATCTTTTTACTTGGTAATTTTTTGCTGTTTGCTTATCCTGGAGTTGAAAATGAGGAGTTTATACATGTTTACTATTAGAAATGAGGTGACTTATTTAAGGTTTTATAAATCTCTATTCAGATATTTTAAGCTCAAACAATGGATATGGGATATTTGGGGGTTATCATTTTCTTTGCCATATTAGAACAGCAGATGCCTACATAAAAGTCACAAAGAAATTACAGTCTGACAAAGCCTTACCAAAGGGAGCTTCCCCGTCATGCTAAGACTAGGTGGAAGGCTGCCTCCTGTCTGTAACTGGTAGGTCTGGCCTTTTTCCTATGAGCTACACTAGTGCTTCCTACTTTAATGAGCATGAGGCCTGGACAAAATCTGAGTGGAAAGTGAGCACAGTGGTCTGTTCCTCTGAGCACTAAACCATGTACTTCCTAAAAGAAAACTGAGAGTCTGCCTTATAGCCTAACCTCATCCCCAGCCCTCTTTCTTAAGGTATTGGTGGGATTTTGCCAGAGGTCCTTTCACTTCTTTCTTGTATGGTTACTCATTTCTTCACTAGTCTAGTGTCATCTATACTACAAATTGGAGAAATTCCTCACAAGTGTTGGCATGTAAGTAGCATTCTTCCATTAATTCTACTAGTATTAATATTGGTTTCTCTCATTTTTATATTCCTTTGATTATTACAGTAGTAATTTGGAATATGGGGAAAGTGGTAAAAGAGTTAAATACTCGTACGTGTGCTCAGACTTCCATTTTAAACCATAACCTTAAAATTGATCCTAAGAGTTTATGAAGCCTAATTGCTGGCTCTGTCAGGACATTTTAAAATGTCAACTATGGGTGAAGGACCAAAAATCTCAAAATCATGTGTAATTAATTCATACGTAAAGATCACTCTCTGTTCCCCCTGGTGCAAACCCTGAGAAAGACGTATATCTTCTAGCTAGTATTGGGGTTCTTTCTCAGTGAAGCCAAGCAGACTATACCAGTAACAATACATATATGACTCAACCACATGGGCAACTTCTCTGTTCCCCCTGGTGCAAACCCTGAGAAAGACGTATATCTTCTAGCTAGTATTGGGGTTCTTTATCAGTGAAGCCAAGCAGACTATACCAGTAACAATACATATATGACTCAACCACATGGGCAACCTAGCTACAGAAAAGACTGTAGAAACAAACACTAGCTCCATGTCCACTTGTATCTTCTTGATCTATATGACTCAACTTCAGGAGTGACCTCTTTAGGGAAATCTAATTATCACCAACAACTTTCCATACACACACCTTCAACCATGCTCTCCAATGATGTTAAGTGCTCCCCAAATCACACACTGCTTACCAGATTTTGTTTCCACTCCCCTACAGAACTGTAACCTCCTTGAGGCCAGAGATCTGTTTTAATCATTTCTGTAAATCTGCCACCTAACCTATGCCTGATACATAGAAGCACTGAAAAAATTCTTGTTGAATGAATGACATAATGGGCACTTACATTTCACTGTGGTCTCATGAAGTCACAAAGCACAGACATCCCCTAAAGTCCAATCAAACTTTCCAATTACTTGTTGGCAAGGGAAAAGGAAAAGTCCAGGTGTATGGAATGGCCACCTATGATGAGACCAGGGAGGTCTACTGTATCTAGAAAAGGAGTGGCTAGGCAGACAGGCATGCCACAAGAAAGCTAACTCGCTGTATAGGAAAGGGTTAACTCAGCAGGCCTGAGTTGCTCAAACCCCGCACATTCCCAAGAAAGTTCTGTCTTGAGGACTAGCCTTGGCTGGAAGATGAGCTCTGAGCCTCTGGAATATTTTCCCTGATAAGAATGTTTCTGTATGCCTGAGGCCTTGGGCCACAAGGTACCATTTTGATCAGATAGTTTATGTTAACAGTGTGATATATAGTGAACACCTATATTTGCTGTGGGGGGGTGGAGTCTGAGGAGCTGAGGTCAGTCATGCAGGTGCTGCAAGCCTTTGTGACTGACCTCCAATAAAAACCCTGGACACCAAAGTTCAAGGTGAGCTTCCTTAGTTGGCAACACTTCTCACATGTTGTCACACATCTTTGTTGAGAAAATTAAGACCATCTGTGCTGCTCCACTCGGAGAGGGCAACTAGAAACTTGCACCTGGTTTCTCCTGGACTTGACGCCAGGTTTCTTTTCCTTTTGCTGACTTTAATCTGTATCTTTTCACTGTAATAAACCATAACCATGACTATAACAGCTTTTCTGAGTCCTGTGAGTCCTCCTAGCAAATCATCAAGCCAGAGGGTGGTCCTGGGGACCTGAACTCACTTGCTGAACTCAAATTCAATAATGTCAGGTTCTCCTCAAGCTTCTTCATTGCTGGCTTAATTAGTACACTTATCTATTATCTTTACAGACCAGCAAAGTTTGACCTTGATCATTATGAAAAATGTTTTCTTTCTTCATTGTTTAGCTATTTCACTTAATTCTTCCCAAGGATGAAGGGAACACAAGAAAAGTATAAGAAAGAGACACAATAATAAAGGCTGTTAAAAGACACAGTAGTTATTCATGATGACACTTGTTGGTGATTATAGGTTTCCCTGAGTATAATTTCCTAAGGAGGGATTCTGAACCAGAAATTCATGAACTGGCTATAAGGGGTACATGAATCCCATGGAACTACAGGCCAAAACTTGTATGCATTTGCATTTTCAAGGAGAAAGTCTATAGCTTTAAACAGAACCCACCCAGGGTCTGTGACCCCTAAAAGATTAAAAGTACCACCATAGGAGATTGTCATCATTCTTTCCTGAATCATCTTTACTCATGATTAGTCATTCAACCCATGTTTTCTACGCATTACCTTTATTAGTTGCTCTACCAAAAGCTTAGTATACAAAGATTAATGACCATGGTCCTGGAAGAGCTCCAGTGACTAGTGAGGGAAAACATTACAATACAATGTGGTAACTGCTATATATAAAAAATACTGCCATGAGTACTCTCCGAGTTCTAAGACCATGGGGGCCCCCCTGTGTGCATATGAGATAAGGGCTAAACACTCAGTCTAACAGTTAAGACTTACTTTTGGGTTCCAATTTACATCTCACATTACAAATGCCTAGTAAGGCCACATACTTCTCACCATTATGATAACTGTTCTTCACGACCTTGGTCTTTACACTTATTATCTCTCTGCCTAGTTTATACATCTCTCTGCCTAGTTTAAATACATCCTATCAACTCCCTCTCACCCTTTAAGACCCTATTCAAACAAGGTGTTTTCCATGGGGTGCTCTAAACCTCTCCCCTACGCTTAAGATAGCTGGTAACTCCTTTCAGTATGTTCCCATAGTCCTCTTTGCATACCTTTAGAATAGCACAGATCAATCTATTTATTTACAGTCTGTTGTTAAAGTGTCTCTCATAACCTTAAGAATGGTCAAGTTTATTTTGTTTTTTCACATCTTCGAATCCTGGACCTCCTAGATAGTGATCAGAAAAATATTTCCTATAACAATGTTTCCCAAACAGATATAACAAGAAAGGAAAGGGAATCTAAGAGTTGTGTACAATTTTTTACTAAAAAATATTTTTATTTCAACAATAATCTAAAAGTAATGATAGACATTCTGGATCATGATTAACCACTGTCTAAACAAGCACTGTCACTAGGCTTTCACTGCTGCTTCTTCAAGTGTGTAAAGATCTCTTTCAGGCCAAATGTCCCCATGGCTCACTATACGCAGAACAAAGGTTTCATAATAATTGTAATAGAAAGAGTAAAAAATATAGGGAACCTGAAATTATCAGGGCAAAAAGCAATAAGCCTGGTATATTCAAAAGCCAGTAACAGCCAATACCATATATGCACTTTATCATATGCAAGTCTTATATGGGTCCTATCTTCGTACTACAATTTGCAAAAGTTCATTAGCAGTAAATGTGATTGTAAGTATGTAATCATGTTTTTCCATTCTCACTTTTAGCTATAATTGGTTTAGAAAACCATTTAATGAGGATTTCAATAATATCATAATGTTAACCTTATCTTCCAGTGAACAAAACAGCTGACATCTCATTAAAACTGATATTTGAGGAATGCTTGCTGGCAAGTTTTGGTTAGGTATGAGGCCTCATTATCCTGAACCTACCAACAAAGCATTGAGGTCATTAATACCATCTTGCACAATATTACTGGGAAGAATAGGCACTCATAGCTTTTATTATCACTGAAGTTGAAATACAGAAACAGATTTAAAATGGAATCAGACCTAAGGCTATTTTATTTTTCTTCTGTGAAAGCTAAATATCATCTGTCACACAGACTAATTGCATTGAATTTTTGTTTTTTGTAGTTGTCTTTGTATTTCATTTGCAGATTTGGTTTATAGTGGTAAATGACCCAAAAACACAAGGGTTTTGTATCTAGTTTCATGTCTACACAACGCAAGTAACATCATGGAATGTACACCCTGTACTTTTCCTTTCAAAGGGGTCATTACATTACAGCAAACTTGGAAGTCGGTGCTAAAGGGCTTCTCTTAACTCTTTCAATAAGAACAGATTATTTGACAGATAAAAACACCACAAAAGGGCCGGCCCGGTGGCGCACTGGAGAGTGTGCCGCTTGGGAGTGCGGTGGCGCTCCCGCCAAGGGTTCGGATCCCATGTGGAGACCGGTTCCCGCTCACTGGCTGAGCGCGGTGCAGGTGCAACACCAAGGGTTGCGATCCCGTTGCCGGTCCCCAGTACAGGCGCGACACCGAGGGTTGCGATCCCGTTACCAGTCAGTAAAAAAAAGGACAAAAAGGAAAAAAAAAAAAAAATCACAAAACTTAACCTGGCAAGGATTTATCTCTTGAGGGAATTTAAAAATTCTATCTCACCATTCTAAATCAGTGTCTTGATTGACTACAAGACCGCTGTTATATGATATGGTAAAATAGTTTATGGAAACACTAAAACAGAAATTTTTAAATTCCCATTAACAGAAAATGAGCTTTAATTCCCTCATCTTTAAAATTCAAACTTATTTTATTAACAGATAGATTCGCCCCTGGCTGTCCGCACCCCCCCACACCTTTATTAAACTAGGTTTTTTCTTTGTTTTAATTTTTAAATACATGCACAGGGCAAAATATATCCACTTCCCACTCCACAACACCAGCCCATCAACTTGAATCTTTAATTCTGTAATTATTCATTGAACATCTCTATATGTCAGGTACTATATGGACTATGGAGTATAGGGATGAGTAAGGCAAGGTATTTGCACCTAAGTAGTTCAGTAGGATGAATAAAGCATTAAACAGATCATCAAAATCTAGAGTCTTGTGGAGAATAATCAAAGTGTTTCAACTCTGCTGAGGTAGCAGATATCAAGAAAAAGTTTCACAGGGCATTCAGGTCAAACCTGGAGATTATTTACAATTACCAAGATAGACGAAGGTGAGAAAGCTATCCTGACTGGGTTTGTTTCCTCAGGTGGAAGGAGTTCATTCTCAGTGGCTAGCATCCCAAGTAAGATCATCAAATTTAAATAACTATTCAAGATGCTAACCACAATGATTTCATTTCATTAACAAAATGAACATAACACTTTCCAGACCTATTTCATCACCTGGTTGAGATCCTCAAATGAGATACTCTCATTAACACACTTTGAAGCAGATAGAAATTATTATATAAAAACAGAATTATCACATATGATAAATGACAATGTTCCAAACACAGTTTCTAATGGTAGGGCACTACGGAAACACTCTTACCAAAAGTAATGCCTAAAATTCCACTGTAGAATCTTAGATTGACAGAACCACATAAAACTTTGGAGATCATCTAGTTGTAATTTAGTTCGGTCATTTTATTTAACGAAGAAACAAATACTTAGGGGTACCAAAATGATTCATAATATAACAATATTCTACCTATGTTACAGATGGATATAAATGCCCACTATATTATCACCATGAACACGAATGAAACATATATGGCTATTTTCTGTAATGGTATCCCTATGCTAAGTAACCACGAACTTTAAAGACTCCCAGGTGGACCAATAATACAGCCTCATGTTCAGATCCCTAGAGTTTTAGTTTTCTGCTTGACAGCAAAGATAAGAACAAAACTCCCTGTTTAGTATCTTTCTACTATACTGTTCAGCTATGCTTCCAGGCCCCAATCTCAACCAATAGGCACAGTTTTTGAGAGATGCACTTTTTCCCACACTTTAACATTTCTGAATTCTGGACACACTTTACAATCAATGTCAAAAGAAAACTTCAGCCTTCAGACAGAAAGTTAAGACGTGATAAGTTGTTGCAACCTAAGCATGTGCAAACTTGGCTATGCATAGAAGGTATTATTCATTTAATCATCATTTTAATTACTTGTATTGGTAACTCTCATGCAACTAAAATTGAACTTCAGTTTGATTCTTATTAAAACACTGCACAAAGATTTCACCATGATTCAGCTCTGAAGGGAAAACCTACTATGCTCACCAAAAACTGTCAGTCCCATGCCAGGAAATAACGATTACTAGCAGTGATATTTCCAAACATTTCAAAATAAATCAGAATTTTCAAAGTTTGCAGATGTTGGTGTGATATGAAGGACTGTCAGAAACCAAATATCTAGCACGTCAAATGAAGTGATAACAGTAAAAAGAGATAGCGGGACCCTTGGGGCTATGTCTTCACTGTATTACAGTACCAGGGTGATAAATCCAAGTTGAGATGCTGGTTCTTGTTCCCAACTATCAAGCATTTTCACAGTTGCTTCATTTCAGGATGTCTGGAGGTCACAAATGGAAGCACTATTACTTATACCTAACGTCAGGGCTACCAAGGGTTGATTAACAAGCCCATATATCTGGCTAGAAAAATGGAGAGGTAGACAGCCCGTGTATATGGAACAGACATTGCTATTACCCTTGTTGAAGAAATAAAAATTAGCACCAAAAACCTTTTCTTCCCAGACCTACAGTGACAGTGTCTATACAACTTATCCCTCTTTGTATGCATTCACTTCAATATTCCTTCCTTTTTCAACCCTTGTTATTGGCCCTCTCCATCCTTCCCTCACCCATCTTCAAAATTGAACTTCAGTTTGATTCTTATTAAAACACTGCACAAAGATTTCACCATGATTCAGCTCTGAAGGGAAGACCTACTATGCTCACCAAAAACTGTCAGTCCCATGCCAGGAAATAACGATTACTAGCAGTGATATTTCCAAACATTTCAAAATAAATCAGAATTTTCAAAGTTTGCAGATGTTGGTGTGATATGAAGGACTGTCAGAAACCAAATATCTAGCACGTCAAATGAAGTGATAACAGTAAAAAGAGATAGCAGGACCCTTGGGGCTATGTCTTCACTGTATTACAGTACCAGGGTGATAAATCCAAGTTGAGATGCTGGTTCTTGGTTCCATCTATCAAGCATTTTCACAGTTGCTTCATTTCAGGATGTCTGGAGGTCACAAATGGAAGCACTATTACTTATACCTAACGTCAGGGCTACCAAGGGTTGATTAACAAGCCCATATATCTGGCTAGAAAAATGGAGAGGTAGACAGCCCGTGTATATGGAACAGACATTTCTATTACCCTTGTTGAAGAAATAAAAATTAGCACCAAAAACCTTTTCTTCCCAGACCTACAGTGACAGTGTCTATACAACTTATCCCTCTTTGTATGCATTCACTTCAATATTCCTTCCTTTTTCAACCCTTGTTATTGGCCCTCTCCATCCTTCCCTCACCCATCTTCCCCCAATCCAGAACTCTACTGAAACCTCTCTTTGAAATTCATTGGTGATGCCCTTCTTGTTTAATTCAATGTTCTTTTCAAAATATTACAGGATATGGGATACAGGAACACCTCTTCTTTATTAGTTTATATGACACTACACTTCCCAAACTTAGTTTGCTTTCAGCCCTTTGCTACATCTCAGATCTACATTTCCATACTTCCTGGCCTTTCACCTGTGCTCTAATCTCATATTTTAACTGCCTCCAGGAAACACTCTGCTTGGCTTATCTATTAGTGCAAAGCCAAAATATTCAAAACCAAATAAAGCATATTCTTCTAATACTCTTAATGGTACCTTGATAACAAAAGGCCCCTCAGAAGATTCCTGGGTTCCTTCTTGCTGAGACAGCTTAGCAGTTAAAAAGGAACAGGAGGATGAAGATTTCTCTCACCAAAGACTGAACTCCAATCTTTTCACCACTCTGACTTTACTGGTGATGACCCTTGTTTCCCTCACCCTACCCACTACAGCATAATTATACTTTATTTCACAGTGAGAGTATTTCCAAATATTACAAATATGCATCAACAGGAAGGTAAAGGACCTAACATGCACAATGCCCTTTATTCAGTCCACATAGCTACAGTTAAAAGCAGAAGACCACACCACTGTTGGCAAGGTGACGGCAAAAGTTAGAGATTATAACAAATCCTTTCGGGTACTAATGCTAACCCCTTTTATCATCCAACTTATTCCTTTACCCCAGTTCTTCTCAGTAATCTGCCTTCCCCCTTTTATCCATTCTTACCATCATGCCCTTTCTCAAGGAGCCTTTTCTCTTTTCTCCCTTGTCCACCTCTGGGGTAAAGCATACCATACAGATTCTCTTCTTTTTTTCTTAATATGCTGCTTATCTCTGTAGACAAGGTGAAACCTTGACCGCCAACACCTCTAGCCAACTGCCATGGGTTTTGTTCCTCAAAGCACTCAGGGGTTCTTTTCAACTGAACCCCCTTGGGATTACCTTGCAGCAGTAATGTCAAAGTGAGCTTGTCAAAATACAGAGCACCATACAACATAAGAAAATTTTCCTGGGCCGGCCCGGTGGCGCACTGCTGTAGTGCGCTGCTTGGGAAGCACGGCGGCGCTCCCGCCGAGGGTTCGGATCCCACATACAGACCAGTTCCCGCTCACTGGCTGAGCGAGGCGTGGGAGCAACGCCGAGGGTTGCGATCCCATTGCTGGTCCCGGTCCGGTACGGGGGCGACACTGAGGGTTGCGATCCGTTGCCGGACACGGAAAAAGACAAAAAAAAAAAAAAAGAAAAGAAAATTTTCCTCTAGTCTTGATAATGTTTTACCCCCAAATTTAGGGCTTCAAAATAAAAATCTGATTTTTCCAGACATTTTCCTAGATAAATTCCATTTACTTCTGCCACTCTTAAAGGACTTAAGAAGTATCATTTATAATTTAACCTACATCTCATTTAGAAGAACGGGGGCACTCCTAAATTCCCAACCACTTATTTTTCCAAAATACCTTCATTTTCCAGTCTCCTAGGCTACATAGAATTAGCTAATATAACGTTAACTGATATCAAAGGAAAGCACACTAAGACTAGGTTGCCCAAATGGCAAGATGAGATTTAACAGGGTGACTAATCCAAAGGTTTTCATTTAGGTTCCAAATAAAATAAATTACACAAGTATAGGATAAAGATCTGCTTAGCAAATTTGGGGAACCTGTTTAACAAAAGATTTTTAAAGTTTCAACAGTTTTACTGCTAACCATATCCATGGTGGTGGGGTAAAAGAAGAGGAGACCTGGGTACAAAATCCCACCAAATGTCCAATACAATAAGTAATCAGTACCACTTAAATATAAATCTGCCATGTAAGTATGAGTCAGAGAATCAAAGAAACAAAGTTGGAACTGAAAGGTACCCCAGCCATGCAGACGTAGCAACTGAGTCCATTTATCTTACTATAATACTAAGTCAAATCGTGACACCAGGATATGGCAAATTTTGTTTCATAAAAAGTTATTTCCTACCAACTACAGATGATCCCTACAATGGAACTGGATGCCTCAAAATGTCATGATTTCCCTGTCACTGAAGACATTTAAGCAGAGGTTTAATGACCAAAAGTCAGTGGTGAAGTAGGGATTTCCCACGCTCAATGAAACGTCAGTCTAAAACTGTTCTACAATTCTTACAATAGTAAGATTCTATTATTTTACCAGTTACATCAAGTCACACATCCGTGTTTTCATTTTATGACCAATTCAAATTAGTTTCACATCTTCAAGGTGCAAATTAGTTTCACATCTTTAAGTGCACCTCATTTTGTAATTGTTTGTTTATCTGTTTCCTCCATTAAAATGTGAACTTCTTCAGGTCAGAGACTGGATTACTGCTTTCTGCATCGCTATCCCTAGATCCTTGTTCAGTACCTGGCAGCAAGGACAGATCCAATATACCTTTCTTAAATAAACATCCAAGGAACATGTCATTAGCATGTGTGTGCCTGCTACCACCAGGATCCCCAATAAAATGTCCAAGCAAGCCAATATTCTTTAACCATTCACTACTTTCCTTTTTGAAATCCTTTTCCTATCTCTCCATGTTCTTTCTACTGTCCAAAATTCCCACTTCAGATACCTCCCTTGAGCCCATGTGATGTAATATATCCCACTGTCTAGAATAAAATGGAGGGCAACATAAAATTTTCAAAATTACAAATGAACATACACTCTGACCCAGAAGAATGTAGGCTATAGAAGTACTTGCACATATGCAAAAAGAATGGGGGGAGTGGGAGGAGGAGAGAAGAGGGAAAGAGAGAGGAGAGAAAGGGAGAAGGAAAAGATGCATATACATATTGGTTTATATATAATACAAAGTATCTCCCTGGAAGGATACAAAAGAAATAGGTAATACTAGCTTCGAAGGAAGGGAACTGAGTGTGTAGAGGGACAGGGAGAGGAGGAGACTTTTCAATACACACCCATTTGTACTTTTTGAACTTTGAAAACTGTGAGTGTATTATACCTATTTGAAGCTAATAAAAAAAAAATTTTTAAATGCCTCTCCATGCTCTATTCCTTTTCCCTATAATCCCTTCAAAACGCCAACTCAGCACATTTACTGTATGGAGTATAGCCACCTCATGTGGACTACAAAATTATGTTCTTCCTAGAAAATAATTTGCCAAGATATATAAACACACAGATGTTCATTACAGTATTTTATGATTAAAAACAACCTATATGAATGACAATAAAATGACAGGATAAAGTATGATAAAATCATAAATGGAAGGCTATAGAGCAATAAAATTAATATTTTAGAAGCATGTTTAAGAACAGGGAAATGTCATACTATTAATGTAACAAAGGGCAGAAAGCAAAGCTTATACAGTATGTTTACAATTACGGTCCTGTCAAGTGACCTTCTTGTTTTTGTTCCACTTCAATGAGTTGAGGGGATAATATTAATATAGAGAGCAGATGTGAGCACTCTGCCTTATCCCAAGCCCTGAAAAGAAAGGAGAAATTTCTATTTTTGATAAGTGCTGCAACAGTAACTGAGTTCTTATTTTTCCCCAATCTAAAAATGCTTTTACACAATTTCTTATTAGATTTTAATTTGATTACTGGGTATTATAAGAAAATCATAGTTAAGCTCATGGAATTCAGAGATTAAAAGACTTAAGGTTAAATCCTATCTTTGCCAGTTAGCCAATGAGTAATCCTGAGGAAGTCACAACTATTTGGGCCTAAATTTCCTCAACTTATTTCCTAAATTTGTAATAGTACCAATCTCAAATTTGAAAGTTAAATGAGATAATATATATAGAATACTTAGCACAGTACCCAGCACGTAGTAAAATACTCAAAAATTCATTAATGCATT
The DNA here is from genome assembly GCF_000696425.1 of Galeopterus variegatus. Lineage (NCBI taxonomy): Eukaryota > Metazoa > Chordata > Mammalia > Dermoptera > Cynocephalidae > Galeopterus > Galeopterus variegatus. The sequence goes on from NW_007726553.1 coordinate 182,695, forward strand.
CATTTAACAAGTATTTCTTTAGAGCTCCTACTATGTGCCAGTCCTTGCTCTAGATGCTAGACAGAGAATCAGAGCTAACCTTAGACAGTTGTGGAAGGCAACACTGACATAAAACATGATGTAAACTGCATGCAAAAGCCGTGAACATTCACAGCAGCTATTAGCTTCTCTTAATCCATTCACAGATATCCATATGGAATTTTTCAGCAATATGACTGCTTGAAAAGGGCTAGCCCAGGAACTTCACTCTAATAGCATGGGAGGTACGTACAGGAAGTATAGTTTCAGTTTTAACCCAAATTAACAGTGTTGGAACACATCTAATGTGTCCATTTATATGTAATACCCCTAACTAATAAATAAGTTAATAGCATAACTTATTAACCATAAAATGTTCATGCTGGAAGGAACTTGATAAATATTTGATCCAAACCCTTATTTTACAGATGAAGAAACAGAAATGTACTAAGAGCTACATCAACATAATCTAGATTTATTCTAAAAGCACAGAAAGAAAAAAAGGATTACTAGAAACCTCCCCCAAGTAAAATAAAATGAAAGACTCAACCCCTTTCCCTTTGGAAAGCAAGAACAGTTGTAGGAGATGTTGTGACTTGGTTGCACAGACACTGAGGTTTACTGATAAAGTAAATGAAAGTGGCAGATCATCCTGGGCTAGGGGAATGAGGTATGAAACAGAACTATGATAAGAGAAGGAAGTGGTAACCACCCCCAGGTGCATTTGACTCTGGGCAGAGGAGAGTAACACCTGGGTCAGCAAATAGCAAAAGACCTCCTGGAACCACAGTTGAAGAAATGAACTGATGGTGCTGTGTAGTTAATCATGTCAGAAGCAGAAAGCAAGGCCCAAATACCTTTTCCCAGAAAATAACGGTGTACGTAATCTGTGTAGGAAGGAAAAACACACCTTTACACAGACAGATGTGATTGCGATGAGATCCTTGCCCTCAAGTTCACAATGTTGAGAACACACAACTGACAAATGTTGATGCAAAGTACAGAAAGCAGAGAGAAGAGAGATTTTCCTGAAAAATGACAACTAAACTAAGACTTGAGGAAGGCTAATGAAGAAAGAAAAGTCATTCCAGCGAGATGATATATAAAAATATTATACATAGATACAGGAATAAGAGTTTAGATGATGTAGGGCCAGCCTGGTGGCGCACTGCTACAGTGTGCCGCTTGGGAGTGTGGCGGCGCTCCCCCCGAGGGTTCGGATCCCACATACAGCCCAGCCGCTCACTGGCTGAGCGAGGTGCGGGAGCAACACCGAGGGTTGCGATCCCGTTGCCGGTCCAGTACGGGCGCGACACTGAGGATTGCGATCCGTTGCCGGTCACGAGAAAAGACAAAAAGGAAAAAAAAAAAAAGTTTAGATGATGTAAACAAAAACAAAAAAAACCCAAGAAACTGATAAAATTCAACACCTATTCATAATTTTAAAAATATCTTAGTTAACTGCAGAATAAAAGAAATTTGGAGATACTCCATCAGCTTAAGGGAAAGGCATAAAGCAAGCATTACATTTAATGATGCAAGACAGACAGCTTTCCCCTGAAATCACAAATAAGAAGAGGCTATCTATCACTGCTCCTCCTCAACACTGTACTAGAGGTCCCGGGGAGTACAATAAATCAGAAAAAATAAATAAAGATAAAATAAATAAATGTTTTAAATTAAAATAAATAATTTGCAGATGACAATTATGTACATAGAAAATCCAAAAGTAACCTACGGATCAACTATTAGAATCACTTAGTAAATTTAGCAAGGTCACTCAATATAAAGTCACTACAAAAAAATATCATCAGCTTTTCTTAAAGCAACAACAAATAGAAAAAAATTTTTTAAATCAAAAACTAGGAATAAATCTAACAAAAGACTCTACAGTGAAAGCCTAAAACATTACTATTGACAGAAAATACAAGGAGATAAAATTACAATTTTTATTTATAAATGAAGGAAGATGCCAAGTTCCTGACTGGAAGATTCAATACTGTAAAGATGTCAATATTCTGCAAAGTGATCTGTAGATTCAATAAAATCAAGTCAAAATCCCTACAGGTTTTTTTTGGTGGGAACTGACAAGCTGATTCTAAAATTTATATGGAAAAACAACACCCCAGGGCCGGCCCGGTGGCGCACTGCTATAGTGTGGCGCTCCCGCCGAGGGTTCGGATCCCACATACAGACCGGTTCCCGCTCACTGGCT
>NW_007726553.1:186182-186855 GCF_000696425.1 Galeopterus variegatus
AAAAAAAAAAAGGGAAAAAAAAAAAAAAAAAAAAAAAAAAAGCACTAACTGAAAAAAACTGAAGTTGGGCTACATAATACATTAAAGTTCATCAGAGAGACAGCATTCTGCTTTGTTATTTTTCTATTTGTGTCAGCCTTTTTCTTTTTTTTAGATTTACCACATATTTGTCTATTTTAATAATGTGTTTACAAAAAAAATTTAGTATTTTACTACTCAAATCTATTTTTCTTAATTTTTTTCTATATTCCTATTTTCTTTGTATTTACTTAGTTGTTCCTTCTCTAGCTTGATTTTCAAACTTCTTGCTTTCAAATTTTCCTTTGGGTACTACTTGAGCAAAAGTCTAACTTTGGTATGCAGGGCTCCTGTTCAAATCTAGATATTTTGTAATTACAACTGTAACTTCATCTTTAACCAAGAGATTATTGAGAAGAATAATCTTAAATTTCCAAGTAGATCCATTACTAATTTCTAATTTGGGTGTTCTTTGTGGACCTCCATGTCACCAATTTCCTAGAAAACCCCCAAAATATTTTGAAAGAATGCTATCCATGATTACAAAATTGGAATACATTAAATCTCTATTATCTTAATGTTATTATATTAATATAACATTATATTAAATATAACATTGTTATTATATTATATTGCTTTCTTAAATCCAAATATT
>NW_007726553.1:187538-198537 GCF_000696425.1 Galeopterus variegatus
TGATTACAAAATTGGAATACATTAAATCTCTATTATCTTAATGTTATTATATTAATATAACATTATATTAAATATAACATTGTTATTATATTATATTGCTTTCTTAAATCCAAATATTGCTTTCTTAAATCTAAACTGACTTTATCAATTTCTTCTTATATTTTTGACAGTTTGGGCTTTATATTTTTTTTATTAGTTGCATAAAGATTACTGACACTGTCTTGGGGGAATGGTACTTCTTATGAATATTGAATACACCTCCTTCTTCCCTTTAATGCTTTATAGCTTGCACTTTATTTTGTCAGGTATTAATCTTAAAATATCTATCTACCTTATTTGTTGTTGTCTGATTTGCCTTTTTCTATTCTATTATTTTCAACCTCTTGGTGACATTTTAAGTGTTTCTTGGAAAAAACAGCTAGATTTGTAGGCCTCTGTGTGAGTATTAAGCCAATCTAAGAATCTGTTTTTCCTACAGGAAAATTTAACCATTCAAATTTACTAAGCATTCATGGACTTATAACTGCCATGTAATTATCTATTTTTTAATTTAGATTTTATTTTTATAGAAGTTATATATGTAGAGTTCATGGTGTTAAACAGTACTACAAGACTGTTACCAAAAAAAAAAAGGGAGCCGCTCCCCAATATTCAACCTTTCCCATTTCCTGCTCCACAGAAGCAAACACATTCTATTCTTAATTAATTCTCTTGGTATTTAGCTTTATGTCACTCCTACCCCTTTGCAGAAGAAAGAAAAAATTACTGAGCCTAGCCAAAAGAGAGATGATTGACACTGTTAGAAATTTCAGAGACTTGGTGAACCATAGATGTAGTTAACACAAGCTTTAATGTTCTGGCCTTCCCTCATCTAAAATGTTCATCTCCTTGACAAACAAAATGCCAAAGCAAGCAGTTCAATTCTGGTTGTAGTCTCCTAGAAGAATATAGCTGAATTAAACCAAGCAAGGACAGAGAAGCCAGCCAAAATGGAAGGGCTTTTATATCATTTGTATATTGTCTGTATTTTTATAATATTTCTAACCACTGAATCATAAATCATAGACTCCCTCGGGCACAAGGATGCAAGCATCTTGTGTTTACTGAACTCCTTTCAGAGGAACACTTGTCCTTTGAGACTAAACTATGTGTATATGAAAACTGAAGCTTGGGATACACCGTAACCAAGCCCATAAAGTTTTCAGACATCAAAATCTAGATGTTCAGACACTTGGCATTAGGAATATGAGTATCCAATTGCTGGCAGCACTGATGCTAGCAACTTGGTTACTGAAGAAGGCCTCTAGTAGGAGGTTGGTTACTAAACAATAAGAGTCTGCCAGAGTCAGAGACATGAGGTTTTTTATGCTATTTATGTCTCGAAGAATTGAAAATACAGCCTAGTAGACTATCTTTCAGAATTACGATGTTGATATACAAGTCAATAATTACTAAGCTCTAGCTATGGTTTAGAATGGATCATAGGCGATTATATCCATTTGTTCCATAAGATCTTTTTTCCCATTCCAGGGACTGTAAGCTAAATTAGATGGAAGCATCCAATTGCTTAAGGAAACTATTTCCTCAAGGGCACACCATCTGTTTGCAATACACAGCTAATTCTGAGCCTGCTGGTCCTTGCAGAGTATTCCCTAAGATTTCTGCCTGACACCTAAAACTTCTTGAAACTCGCTCCTCCTCTCTCTTCTCTCACCATAAGACAAGGGCAGACGGGATCTGACAAAACTTAAATGATAGATGAGATCTAGATAAAATATTTATGTGACCTTGTTTTTTTAAAAAATAGATAAAGTAGAAGAAACAATTGTGATCATGGAGAGAAAGAGTATATGAGAACAGAAAGACTTGAGTTTATACATGCATAAAAATAAGAGAACAAAAGATGTTCTTTCAGAAAGAAGGAAAGCAAAATAATGAAAGGAGGGGAAAAAAAGAGCATCTGTCCATAGGAAAGTGATCTACAGTGTTGTTACATTTTCAATACTCTTTATAAGGACCAATTTTACGATAATTTGGTGAAATTGGCAATCAGAAATTGTCTTTCCTCACTGAGAAACATGAGCAAACTCCGGCCCCTGGTTTGTAATTTTTTTCCAAATGTAAAATGAGATAAAATAACTGAAACTACTTTAACTTGTTTATTTTGGTAAAATAATTATACATAATTATTGTTGAAGGAAATCTACAATACACAATCTTGGTGTTTTAATTTAAATCTGTTGCACACTGAATAACAAAATTCAAATGTCAGTTTTTCAAATAGAGAAAGGACTCAAATCAACAGCCATGTGCTAAACAAAGAGACTCAATTAGAGCACATTATCACATTATAGTTCAATTTGGGAATGAATACATCAAGCAAAAAAAGAAAAAAAAAAACCCATACATATATCATGCCCATGTATGTGATACACACACACAAATGAAAAGCCACAGTCACTACTTTTCTATCTCTATATTCCTCTTCAGGTTTAGCTGTATCTTCCAAGTGCAGTGTTCCCAAATACGTATATTAGACCTAGCTTCTAATAGAAAAAAGCCATTTGTTTTTGCTTTTTCCCATGGGAGCTATTTGTATTTCAATGCATATTTAAGGATCTTATATTGTAGAAATGTAACAGGACATCTGTACAAGGTGTCCTAGAACTATAAATATACACTATTATATAATCAGTGAGGTTCACACCTAGGAAATCTAGATGGGATGGTTATCCTGAAGCAAAGAAACAAAAATAAGGAGGTTCAGTACTATTGGTGAGAACAAGGAAACACAGGAATAGACCTAAAGTAGCTCACAACCGCAGAATAAGAAAGGAAAGTGAATCCCTACAAGTCAGAGTGATAAACCCAAATTGTTCACTTTATATCCCAGTGGCCCTTATATACAAAGACTTCCATAATAGATTCTGCTCAAGAGCAGGAAGCAGCTTGTTTTTCACAATGAAATCAGAATGCCTCTAAGCAAAGAATGCCCTCATGTTAATGTACGTGGACATCTTTTATATGAATATTGGTGTTACTGTGAGACCAGTACAGTAGGGCCACACCCTCTGGGTAAGTGTGATCTCTCCTAAAGTTATCATTCCCAGTGTCCATCACCTAGAAGTGATGCAGTTCTTCAAACAGGAAACCCAAGCAAAGACACTCTCTGAATCTTGCTGACTTGGGCCTGTTTGAAGAAAGGTAAATGTCTGGTTCTGTTCACCTTTGGTGGTGCTTCTCAGATGCTACCTGACAAATGGAGATAGGCCAAAGATAAGGACATGAAGAAAATGTTTTTATAAGCTAGGCTGAATAGTTTCATGTTGCTCTCTATTGGTCATCCGTAGCTTTTCCCAAAGCTCAATTTAACTGTCCTAGCCTTACACAGCTATTCCACTGGCATTAGGGAAAGACCAGTGTGTACATTCTTGGAGTATAGCCTTAATGTGAAGAAAAAAGATGGTAGCAGCAGAACTAAATTGAACCCTCAATACATGTTAAAGAGGAAGCCTGAGAACAAGAATCAGAACTGCCAGGTCTAGTAACAACCCCTTACCACTTGGAGATTCTCCCTGCACTGCAATCTTGGTGTTTGGGTCTCCATTTTTTAAGGTAGGTGGCAGCCTCCTCATGAATTCTCAATAACAGAGGATGAGATCTATGCGAACTATCAGGTTTCCTGATTTGCCCTTGCTATTAGAAAACTCAGAACTAGGGCCGGCCCGGTGGCACACTGCTACAGTGCGCCGCTTGGGAAGCAGCGGCACTCCCGCCGAGGGTTCGGATCCCACATACAGACTGGTTCCCGCTCACTGGCTGAGCGAGGTGCAGGCGCAGCGCCGAGGGTTGCGATCCCGTTGCCGGTCCCGGTCCGGTACGGGCGCGACACTGAGGGTTGCGATCCATTGCCGGACACGAAAAAAGACAAAAAGGAAAAAAAAAGAAAACTCAGAACTAAATACTATGCTCAATAGCTAAGGCCTTCCTCAGCTACACTTATGAATAATTGTTCTCTCTGCTTTCTCCTTTTACTTACTGATTCTTATCTTTTCTGGTCAATAATTTTGGTCTTACTTAATTTGTTTTTATTTCAAGCTTCCCAAATCCTTTTTTGGAAAGTGGCAAGAGTACAAGCCAATCAATGAATAAGCTTTTCTCATATAATAAAAAAGTTACGAGATAATGCTCATCTTTAAGTCAAGAATCCCAAAGAGGTTTATCCTGTATGTTGGCTAAAAAAAATAAGGAAGCTTGGACTATACCTAAAAGTACAAAATTCTAGAGTATAATAGAACTTAGAGATAATCAGGTCCAATGTCCCACCTAATGCAAGAAATTCCTTCTACACCTTCTCAGACAGAAGGTCATTGAGGCTCTACCTGAATATTTCCAATGACAGAGAACATACTACTTTATGATGTTCATTTTATGACAGCTACTGTTCATAGAAAGTCCTTCCTTATATTGAAATCTGCCCCTCAGTCTACTAATTAATTCTAGTTCTTCATTATACAGACATGTATTTCCTCTTCCAAAAGACATTCCTTCACTTATTTAAATATATAATAATTCTCATTTATTGAATACCTTCCAGATGACTTTATGCTACGTACTTTATAAACATTACTGTACACTACTTCACAACAATCATGTAAGTTAGGAGTTATTCTCCTTTGAAAACTACATCCCAGAGAGATAAACTGATTAGAATCTAATTCCAGACAAATACGAAGGTACTTCAAAAAGTTCATAGAAAAACAGAATTAAAAAGATAATACGAATATTTCCATGAACTTTTTGAAATACCCTTATATATTGAGGCTCATATACCTACTTCTATAGAAATTTTACTAAATTTCTGGCAACCAAGTCACAGGAACTGAGTCTGCCTTCAAAACTGGAAGGAAAACAAACAAGTGAGATCAATCCAAACAGAAAAACAAAGATGGTCTAGAGATACAACCATACCACGGTTTGGTTCATGGAGAAAAGGAGTAGGATAAAAAGCATTTAGCAAGATAGCCATCAGGGGAACTCCAGGAGATAGTAAAGTGACACCTGTAGTATCAGGAACCATGACCTGAGGCCAGTGGTATAAACACAGATCCCAAACAAGAAACTTCCTCTCTTCTGCCTCAGCCAGGAACCAGAGTAGATTCCCAAGAGATCAAACATATTACTGCAGAGAAAGCAGCACAGACTGAAAACTAATTTCAGTACAACCAGAAGATTACAAATAATTCTGAACACATATTTCTTTGGTGTTAGGGAGGTGCGTGGGGGGGCAGGGGGAGGAATACAAAGCATGGACCTACAACACAGGAGGGAAGAATATCCCAGTGAACTGAGCAGGGCTCCAAATCCCAACTAGGACTTCAGGGTCAGAGTGAAAACTCCACTAAGGTGGCTTTTTAGGCCACTGGAATCCAAAAGAAAAAGAATGAGTTGAAAGGGGAATGCTGACAGTCATTTCTTTGCCTCTCCCATTTCTAACCAGGTTCAAGTCTTTTATCTTGCTGCCTACTGAACTATTACATCTATCTCACTTCAAACTCAACCTGCTCAAACCAGAATTCGTTCCCCTTAATCTCTCTCTCACCAAATTCCTTATTACTCAAAGGCATTATCCAGGTGTAAAAGCCTTGGAGTCCTTTTTTTCTTTCATGGAGTCTTCTTAATTTCTGTACTCTACCTTTCTACAGCTAAGATCTACTGCCATTCAACAAATATTTCTGAATGCCTTGATGGCACCAGGCACTTTCTATGCACTTGAAATATATTAATAAACAAAACAAATGATATCCACTTTTATGAAACTTACATTCTAGGAGGAAGGAAGAGACAATAAACATAGTAAATAATTAAATGAGGTATGTTATAAGGTAGTAGGTGATACAAAAAAGAAAAGTGGAATGAATAGGATGATGACAGTTTTTAAAAAGGTAGTCAGGATAAGCCTCACTGAGAAAAAGGTGACATTTGCACAAAGACTTGTAAGAGGTGAGGGAGCAAGGCCACGCAGACAAGAGGAAAGACCATGCAGGCAAGGAAAGAGCCACACAAAGGCGCTACTACTAACTCCTCCAATTTCTTTGTTTCAATGTCACACAGCCACCCTTCCACTCCATTCCCAATGCCATTAACTCCAAAATCTCCTAGGTAGCCAGTCTGCTCCATTTCCTCTGTGATAGTTAGGCATTTTCTTCCCACATTAAAACCACCCACCTGATTTTCAAGGCCCAATTCTCTGAGCCCACCCTTTACATCATGAACTCCCACTCCTTCCCTTAAAATTTTTGAAACTTAGCATGTTCCTTCTCCACGTATACCATCCTCCTCAGCCTAGGAGTGCTTCCCTCCCACCCCTCATCTGCTCTGAGCCCTACTCATCCTGCAAGGTACAAAGATCAAGTCCTACCACCCCTGTGAAATAGTTCCTGTGGTTGCTGTTATTGAGTCTGTATTCATGATATCTCCTCAGCATCATATTTCTTTCTAAATTTATTTTTAGTTGTACATATTTACGGGGTACCATGTGTTGTTTCAACACAAGCAGGTATTATATAATGATCCACTCAAGGCAGATAGCATATCCATCACCTAAATATTTATTGTTTGTGGTGATTATGTTCAAGATCCTCTTTTCTAGCTATTTAGAAATGTACAATACAATATTATTAGCTATAGTCACCCTAGAACACCAGAACTTCTTCTTCCTATTTCCTATCTATCTGTAACTTTGTACCTGTTGACCAACCTCCTCCCCCACCTTTCCCTTCCCAGCCTCTGGTAATCACTAGTCTATTCTCTACTTATATGGGAAACTTTTTTTTTTCTTCTTAAAGATTCCACATATGAGAGATCATGCGGTATCTATCTTTCTGTGCCTGGCTTACTTCACTTAATAGGATGGTCTCCAGTTACATCCATGTTGCTGCAATGACAGTATTTCATTCTTTTTTATAGCTGAATAATATTCCATTATGTATATATACACTGCATTTTTTAAATCCATTCATCCCTTGATGGACATTTAGGTTGACTCCATCTCTTGGCTGCTGTGATTTTTAACAGCAAATCTGCCTCTTACTTTTTCTATGCTTCTCATCATGTTAATCACTACTAAATATCTGTTGAGAATAAATGAGCTATTTCTTCTACAAACCAAGCTCTTTGCCAACTTAAAAATATTAACTTGTATTAGCTTTGAAAAACTGCTGAAATAGAATGGTTTATTACACACACACACAAAAAAATGCACGAGGGTGAGATAAGCCAAAATGTTAACGATGGCTGGTGATAGCTTTTTTCTCTCCTCTCAAAAAAAAAGCACGAGGGTGAGATAAGCCAAAATGTTAACGATGGCTGGTGATAGCTTTTTTCTCTCCTCTAATTTAAATTTTCAGTATTTTTAGTTCTGTGTTTGTGTTACTTCTAGAAGGAAAGAGTTTGCTATGAATATATAAAAATCAATACGAATAGTAAGTGGTTGATTCTCACTGAACTCATCAGTGAGATTCAAATTACCTAAAAATATGATGTTAAAGAAAGACTGCAAGTATCTGAATAACCTGCAGTTGCAAAGGAGCCAGATCATAATTAACATAAGCTGAAGTAAATTCTCATGGTTAAAAAAAAAAAAGAAACCTTTCTGCTAAAGTGACTCTAACAATGTATTTACTGTATATGAAAGCAGCATGACATACAGGAAAGAGCACATACCCTGGAGGGCTCAAATTTAGGCTCCACCATTCATTAACAGCATGACCTCAGTTTCCTGGTCTGTAAAATGGAAACATAGAAGCTCTTCTGTCATAGATACAAACTAGATTCCAATCTTAGCAAAAGCCTGTCAACTCTGCCTACCCAAGCAGATAAAGTTACTGGTAATGCACACTCATTTCAGTCTCGGTGGCTGCACTACGATTAGTCTACATGTGTTCTATTTGAAGCAGTGTCTTTCTTTTATAAATGTACTTATGATTAAAGGATGAAAGACAGAATACTAACATTTTGGATAATGTTTAAGAGTGTTGAAAAGATTCTTGGATTAGAACCAATGCCATCAAAACCAACGGTTACCTTCTGAGCACTGGTCACCTGGAGATGAGAACAAATGGACTTAAAAAGAGTCTTTTGGAAATTAAATAGCACATACAGAAGACGTTTTTGTATTACTACACAACTACAATCCAAGGTTGGTTCTGAGAATTAAATGAGACAAGGCAGGTAGAAAGCCTGGCACATTCTTTTACTATATCCCTTCAGTAACTGTCAAAACAGCCTATGTGTATACCCTGCAAGTCATAATTAAAAAAAAAAAAAGTCAGAAGTCATTCTCTATATTGTGCTTTGCTCTCAGACTGCCAAAATAAGGAAGCAGCTTTACAAAAAGCCAGATCTGATCTCTAAAATTGAACCTGTAAAATCATACTTACTCTATACCAGTATTTGAGAATGTGATGTCTAAGGCAAAAAACCTACAAGTCAACCAATAACAAGTTCATACTGAAGAAGGGTAGCCACAAGACACTTACCTGCATTGTTTGGGCTGAAAGCAAATTACACAGCTAAAATTGGTCAAGTAGCCACAAGACACTTACCTGCATTGTTTGGGCTGAAAGCAAATTACACAGCTAAAATTGGATCTGATTCAAAGTAGAAGCAAATTTTAATGTTTATGGAGACTTCTTGGATTTGACATTGAGAAAATCCAGTTAAGAAAAGCATTAAATCTTATCCTAAGTATTGGAGTTTGGCTGGGTCAAGATAGACCATAAATTTTAAGAGACTCCAAAAGCTTCCTCGAGCCAGCTCTATGGAACAAAACACAAAAACCCCTGAGAAACATGCCAGCATCTGCCCTCAATTCCAGAAGCAGGAAGCAAAGATGTGACCCAATCACATGAAATCAAACCACAGTCCATCTGTTCAGAGACTGCTACATTATGTAAGCCACAACCAGGAAAAAGCAGCAAAAGACACGCGGTTTGTTGACATTTGCACGGGGCTCTGTGGTTTGAAGAGACATGTTCTCATATCAAAAGGGTTATCCATAGGATAATACCAGCATTTTCAAAACTCACTTCATTACACACGGACATATCTGTTACAACAGAATGGTACTACAAGAATGGTGTTGAGTCTGGCTAACTGTTCCAACTAGGCCTAGAACCTTTCCACAGAGGTCTTCCCACAGGAACAAGATTTATCTCCCTCTTGATTATTTTGTATTCATGTCAGTTCCCCATTTAATTTCAAAGAGTATATCATCTAAAATTATAAACCTAACCAAGGCCTTTCAATTACACTCCAACTCAACTAAACTCTACTTCCAAACTACTATAAGCCTACTTTTCTCAATCAGTAAGTACTAAATAAACCAGGCCCCATTTTCAACAATAAAAAAGATACTACCCTTTCCTTGAGGACTTTTAACCTATAAATCATTCCCCTGCTCTCCCATCTTCAGAAATCACTCTTAATAAATTCTATGAAATTAAACACCAACTTCACTTAGGTAAGTTACTCCATTAACCTTTTTCCTCCCCCACCTCCAAATCCTTTACATTTGAAAGCACCACATAGGGCACAGATTTGGAATCAGAAAATCAAAGCTCCTACCTCGGTTCTGTCCCTGTGCACCCCTGAGAAATTCACCTCACACTACAAGGGTACGAACAAATCAGAAAGGATGTTTAACCAATCAAAACACACATAGTCCAGTGGGACCTGCTGTTTGAACGTCAGTCCTACTTATTACTAACAATACAAAATAGCAACTTCAAACTCAAATGTAACTTTCTCATTTGATCTTTACAATCTCATGAACTAGGCAAAGTAGGTAACATCCCTGTTTTCCCGCATAAACGGAGGTGAAGTTGGGACTAATAATCAAATCTAATAACCAAATCCCTCTTTCACCACACCATATAACTTTTCCTGATTATACACTCAGAATTATAAATTAATACTGTGTAAAGTATACTTACATATAACAGTATAAATACTAAAGGAATGCTCAGTCAAAAAGAATTCATTTAATCAACAATCATTTATGTGGAACAGGATAGAAAACACAGTGCTAAGTTCTGAGACCATAAAGTCAAGAGAAGACACTCTGGATACCTGTAATATAATCGAGTACAGTTAAATAATAGTGCAAGATGGCAGAAATAGACAACACAAACTTAAGTGCTGTACAGTTCAGCAAGATAAAGAATTCAAGGAGAACTACACAGGTACAGGAAGTCACAACGGAGCACCTCTCTCCTCACAGCCTCCCAAAAGGGGCAAATTAAATATGTAGTGAAAAGGCTACAACTCAGGAGTCAATGGGAAAACAGAAATCATTGAAATTGAGGACCTGCAGTAGTGAGAAGTGAGATCTTTGGCTGGATACTCAGAGGTGGCCCTAATCTTAAGCTTCAAGTGTTGCTCTAACTGCTGAATACAAATGGGAAATCTTGTAAACCTTTTGGGGATGGCTAAGGAAGATTAGCTTAGCAGAAGTCCACCAAAAAAGCCTAAATGAGAAACACTGGAAAGAAACTAGATTTGGGGGATAAAAGGCAGGACTAAGTTGATGGCTACATACCAAGAAAGGAAGAGACATTCAAGAGGCATTAATATAAAGAAGAGTTGGGTTTTAGCCATGTTTTCAAAGAAAAAAAGTTATGAAATGGCAGAAAGGGAACAGCTTTCTCACAAGATACATGCTTTGGGTTGAATGTACCTCCAAAACTTAGTCTCCATTGTGGCAGTGTAAAGAGGGTGGGAAATCCTATTATGGTAACTGAAAGGTGGAGCCTTGAAGAGGTTATTGGACTGTAGGACCATGCTGTAGTGAATGGATTACAAATGGTGGTCAGGGGCGTGGGTCTGAGGACTTTAAAAGAAGAGCACATAAGAAATTAGTCTCTCTCTGGGCCGGCCTGGTGGCGCACTGGATAGTGCGCCGCTTGGGAAGCGCGGCGGCGCTCCCGCCTGAGGGTTC
>NW_007726553.1:199537-205742 GCF_000696425.1 Galeopterus variegatus
GACAAAAAAAAAAAAAAAAAAGAAATTAGTCTCTCTCTGCTCCACCATCTTTGCAATGTGATACTCTTGCCATCACTGTCACCACCAAGGCTCTCACCAGATATGCTCCCTGGACTTTGGACTTCCCAGCCTCAGAAACTGTAAGTAATAAATTTTGTTTTCTTTATAAATTACCCAGTTCTGTGTATTTTGTTATAAGCATACATACATATGTTACAATATGTATGTAAACACAGTGGTACTAAACTGTGTATTAGGGACAACAAACCAATTTCTCTAGAGAAATCTATGTTAGAGAGAGCAGAAGATTGGCAGAGAAATATAAATTGACCTTCAGAATGTATGAAAGGATGGACTGAATCATCAACCTAACCAACAGGGCAAGCAGATGAGTTGACGCAGTCTGGGCTAAGAGTAATAAGCATCTGGACCAGCTTTGTGTTATATGCATGCCTGTGGAGAATATAAACTCCTCCAGGGCATGGATGGAGCAATGATCTCCATATGCAATTAAGTCCAATATTATTACTTGAATACATGAACGCTTCATGTGCTACCCTCTGTAGAAAAGAATGAACTATGTTATTCAGTTAATAGTGATGTGGAAATGTTACCTAACGTTTGATGCATAACTATAATGATTCTCCCACATGTCCACACAGTTATCTTGCCTCCCTCCTTAGGTCCATGTCAAAAATCCATTGTTTCCTTTACTGCATGCCCCTGTGATGGGACTCAGGAATGTGCTAGGAGTCAGAAAGAAGCCAACCTTGGGCCGGCCCGGTGGTGCGCTGCTACAGTGCGCCAAGCGGCGCTCCCGCCGAGGGTTCGGATCCCACATACAGACCGGTTCCCGCTCACTGGCTGAGCAAGGTGCGGGCGCGGCGCCAAGGGTTGCGATCCCGTTGCCGGTCTGGTCCGGTGCGGGTGCGACACTGAGGGTTGCGATCCGTTGCCGGACACGAAAAAAGACAAAAAGGAAAAAAAAAAAGAAGCCAACCTGATACCTAAATTGTGAGGGCAAAATCTAAAACCAAGTAATAAAGACTAACTGCCCATCAGATGATTGAAAAAAAGAAAGGGGGGCTATGCCATATAGTTTGATATATATATAAAGTGTACGAGTACAGGTTTTGGAAACAGAGAAACCTGAGTGCAAATCCTTTTTTTTCTTTTTTTTTTATAATCAAAACTAATTTATTTTCATTAATTGAAATAAAACACAACCCAGTTGGAAATGAGGCTTCTGAAACCACAAATTTAAGTCATTTGATTAATTTACACAGAGAAAACTCTCAGATAATGAATCAAAACAAAAACATTCCAAAGTAACTAAGTTCCCAGGTGAGGGGGGAAGCCCTCAATGTCTTTAGTCTAAGATATAATGTGCTCAACAGTTGAAGAAAACCTGACAAGAGATAAAATAATCCCTCGTAAAAATAAAAAAAAAAAAAAAATGAAAACTGCGATCATAGTTTTATCCTTCTCTTATAAAAGCACATTTGTGATCCAACTTTCAGGATAAAGTCTTAACTTTCTTACATTCTCACAATTAGACAATACTACAAACTCATATTCATCTAAAGCTAAACTTAGACCCAAATACCATATTCTTTGGATCAATTTAGTTACATACAGTTAGCACCAGTTAAATGTCAGGCACTGTATTATGTAGAAAGATGAATATGACATGGAAGACCCCAGAGTTCATTGCTGATGACATTCCTATCTCTATATCCAGATACCTCCAGTGGCATTATTCAAGGTTGATCACTATTGCTGGTCTGTTTACATAATGCACAGACAGCAAGATACTTCTATTTAAAATGACACTTTCATGAACATGTGCACTGCTATAAAATCAAGATAAGGGTGTGGCTTTATCTAAAAGAGTATGACAAGCTTAAGTTCGATACATCTGTACTGTGAACCTACTACGTATCCAATCCCATTACTATGCAGACTATAAAATGAAATGAGGTGATGTTCTCTCCAGCCAATACCCACAATGTCAATAATCCAATACCTGGATAACTCCTGCCTCCTTCGGTGCTCATTTCTAGAATTTGCCTAGGAAGCCTTCACTAGCCAGACAAGGTAAAGCCCTATTTCCTCTTGGGTCTCTTACCATATTTGCATGCCTCTATTATTATTATTGTACCTCTTCTTTCACAAACAAGATCTTGACCTCCTTGAGAACAGAAACCAATTCTTCATTATATTCCCCCAATACCTGGCACTGATCTAACACACAGGGCACACTCAGTAAATACTAAAAAAAAAGATGAATTAATTAGGGTTTTTAATAATTGATAGTTTGGAGTACTATATTCATTTTGTAAATATTATTCATTACAGAGCATTCAAAATTATACAGTATCAGTGACAATAATGTAAACATTATTGACTTAATTTTAAGTAGCAAGAAAGCTAAATCCCCAGTTTTTATAATGGTCAAGAAAGCCTTTTTAAAATTAATAAATCAGGGGCCGGCCCGGTGGCGCACTCGGTAGAGTGCGGCGCTCCCGCCGAGGGTTCGGATCCCATATAGAGACCGGTCCGCTCACTGGTTGAGTGCGGTGCGGGCGTGACACCGAGGGTTGCGATCCCATTACCAGTCACGAAAAAAGACAAAAAGGAAAAAAAAATTAATAAATCAAAACTACCCAGCATAAACATACTATTTACAGATATAATGGTAGATACTAGAAGACACAGGTAAGAATAATTAAAAGTAGCGGCTTCTGGGAAGTAGGACAAAGGAGGGGAAGAGTGGCACGGGGAACTACTGTTTTTCTTTTTAACTTCTTGATTTTAAAAATTATCATTGGTATTGTATTAGTCCATTTCTGTTGCTTAAATCTGGAACTGATTTGTAAGAAAATGAGATTTATTGCTTACAGTTTCAGAGGCTGGGAAGTCCAAAGGCCAGGAAACACACCTGATGAGGTTATGCTTTGGTGGCTGCTTTACAGCAATTCAAGGGTCTCACATGGTAGAATGGCGGAACAAAGACTAACCTCATTCACTCTCTTTTTAAAGCCACCAGAATCACTCCCATTATTCCAAACACAGATCAATCCATTCATGAGAGTACAGTCCTCAGAATCCAAATTACCTCTCCAAAGCTTCACCTTTCAACTACCACAATAGGATTTCCCCCCTCTTAACACTGTCACAGTGGGGATCAAGCCTCCAACACATTAAAGTTTTGGAGGGACACAATTCAATCTGTAGTATTCCACCCCTGGCCCCCCAAAACCCATGTCTTTTTCACATACAAATACATTAATTCTGTCCACAAAGTCTTCACTTGTTTCAACTTGAAAAGTCCAAAGTTGAAAGTCCCACCTGTGAAATCAAAACAACTTATCTACTTCCAAGATGCCATGGTGGGACAAGCAGAGTTCTGGTACATATTCCCATTCAAAAAGGGAGAAATAGGCCAAAAGAAAGGGGCGGGATGCAGGTGGGCAGGTAAGGTCCTAAGCAAGTCTGAAACCCAGTAGGGCAGGCATGAAATCTCAAAGCTGGCAAATCATGTACCTTGACTCCGTGGTTCGACATCTTCTGCATTCTGGTATGGGGGTTGGGTCCCCAAGTCCTCGGGCATCTCCACTTCTATGGCTTTCCTGTTCTGAGGCCATGCTTCAGCTCTCCCAGGCTAGCGATGCATCCTGGTAGCTCATGGTGGGTCTCCATGGAGGTCCCGCTCCCATGGCTCCACTAGGCATGGCCTTGGTGGGGTTTTTCTGCTGCAACTCAGACCCTACATTTCCTCTTGGCATTGCTCTAGCGAAAGCTGTCTGCAGTGACTCTGCCCCTGCAACAGATCTCTTCCTGGGTCCCCAGGCTTTTCCATATAACCTTTGGTATCAGGGTGGAGGCTCCTAAGCCTTCACAGCTCTGGCATTCTGTGAGCCTGCAGACCTAACACCATGGGGACACTGCCAAGGCTTCTGACTTGTATTTTCCAAAGCTGTGGGTCCAGTCACACCTGGGGCCAATTTAGCTATAGCTGGAGCAGCCAAAGCAGCCGGGGTGCTGGTGCTGGAAGCAGGTTTCCAAGGTGGCCCAGGGCAGTGAGCCCAAGAGGGGGGCCTCATGCCTGTTCCCCAAGACCATTCTGTCTCCCTAGGCCTGTGGGCCTGTAATGGAAGAGGCAGCCCCTGAAATGCCTTCAAGGTCTTTTTTCCCTTCTCTTGATAATCCCTTTCTTCTGTGCTCACCTCCTAAGCAAAGGATCCCTGGGCTACACCATTGCTTTTGTGGCCAGGCTGCAAGTTTTCCAAATTTTTGCCCTCTGCTTTTGAGTTATAAATTCTGGCTTTACCTCATGCCTTTTCTGCCACAACTCAGCACAGGCTGTTGCAAGAAGCCATGCAGCTTTCTTAATGCTTTGCTGCTTAGAAATTTCTTCTGCCATATACCCTGGTTTAGCACCTTGAAGTTCCACATTCCATAAAACTTTTGGGCATGAACAGAATATGGCCAAGTTCCTTGCCAGTTCATAGCAAGGGTGATCTTTGCCCCAGTTTCTAATAAGTCCCCTCTCATTTACATCTGAGATCTTCTCAGAATGGCCTTTACTGTCCATATTTCTATCAACATAATGCTCACAACCATTTAACCAGTCTCCAAGAAGTTCCAAACTTTTCCTGGTTTTCTTGTCTTCTAAACTTTCACCAGCATCTAGGCTTTTTCTAGCATGTCCCTCCAAATTCCTCCAGCCTCTCCTTAACATCCAGTTCCAAAGCTGTTTCCACATTTCCAAGTATTTGTTATAAGCAACACCCCACTTCTCTGGTACCAATTTTCTGTATTAGTACATTTCAGTTGCTTACAACAAAATACCTGGGACTGGCTGATTTGTAAGAAAACGAAATTTACTGCTTACAGTTTCAGAGACTGGGAAGTCCAAAGTCCCGGGAACACACTGGTGAGGGTCTTCTTTGGTGGTGGCTTTACAGCCATGCAGGGGTCTCACATGACAGAAAATGGCGGAGCAGAGAGAGAGCCCTGAGTGTAAATCCTAACTCCAGCACTTAGTAACTGAATACTTAACCTCTATGCACCTCTGTTTTCACATTTATAAAATGGGGCAAATGCCACCAGCTCTGAGGATTTAGTTGTGATGATCAGACAATGTACTTTCGTTTATTTTATGCATTTACATCTCTTAGTAGACAGTAGCTATTAAGACTAACAATAATTGGCACTGTCAGTCTTGAGTTTTGTGTCCGTTTTTTCCAACATTTGTTGTCCACTTTCAGAAATAACAAATGTACTTTCACTGTATTTTATTTGCTAACATTGAGGCTCTAAGTTTTAGTTTCTAATATTTTAGTTCGGTTGCTAACAAAGTTTTTCACTCCTCCCTTCACCGGGATAGATGACGACCACCTAACCCACCCTGATTTAATATTTTGGAAAACCAAACATTCTCCCTTGAAAACCAGCTACACAGACGTATGTTCCTATCTACCGTCACTCAAGAAAAGGAATATCACTGACGTTCGTTCCTTCGAGGAAATAAAAGCATTTGATCAATTCACAGAGTCATTCCCAAACATTCCAAACTCAGCAGTGAGCAAACGTTCAAGTTTCTACTACGAAATCAATCCGTAGCCTTCGGGTTACTGGATGCGCTTCAACACTTCTCAGACGCAAAGAAAGAACAAACATTCCGCGTATCTCCCTGCCTCCTCCTCTCCACACAAAGCTTCGCAGCGCCCCTTCCAAAGCCACCCTGGCTGGAGAAGCAGCCCCTTTCAGCAGGGTCAGGCCGAGGCCGAAGCCCAGAGCAGACTGCCCACCCGGGGTCTCAACCACACGTGAGACCCTCCCCGCGCTCCGGGAAGCCCTCGAAGGTCAGAGCTCACAACCCGTCCGGGAAGCCGCCTTCGACCCCAACCGCTCCCCGGGCCCCAGCAGCCCCGAGCAACAGAGCCGCTCGGGGTGTGGATGCCCGGAACAAGCCCGCGCAGGGCCCGGGGAGCGCGGGGCAGCCCGGGCTCTGCCAGTCCCGCCCGGCCAGCCTCACGCCCTCCGCCCCTCGGCCCTCGTTCACTCGCACCTCAGAGGGCAGCCTCCAACCTCGGACTGCTCCGCCCGACGCCACCTCCCCCGCGGGGTCGGAGCGGGACGGCCCCGGGCTGCCGGGCACGTCCACCCGCGTTCAGACACACGCCCCCGCCCCGCCTCC
>NW_007726553.1:206700-221741 GCF_000696425.1 Galeopterus variegatus
GCCTCCCCGCCGGCTGCTGGCGGCCAAGCGGGACTCCGCCGGGAGCCCCGCCCACGGGCCCTCCAGGCAGCCAATCCGGGGCTGCGGACGAAGGCCGCTGGTCACGCCCCCACGCTCCCCGGACCGTGCCGCCAGACCCCTGCCCCAGCCTGAGCCGCTGCCCGCTCCGAGAGGCCGGGTGGGGGCAGGGTCTCGCCAGCCCCGGAGGGCCGGTGCTGAGCGATGGGTGTGTCTGTGTGTGAGTCGCTTCAGAAAAAGGCTGTAGCCGCTTGACGTTCTTTTCTTCTAGCCCCTGCCAGTCACCAAAGAGCTAGTACCGACCCAGCCCGACCCCGAACCCATTCGCAGCCCTCCACCAGCAATCCCCGACACATGCCGCCCAGATCCTCAGTATCGTCGGGCGCCTGCATCCACTTCTACTTCCCCTCCCCAGATCCACGCCTCAACTTTCAACATCCCTCAAGATCTTTCCTCAGTGCCCTTCACATGCGACTTAGTTTCCAGATTCCTCCTGCTGTCAGCGTCCTCCCCAAACCTAGTTCCTCCCACCCTCAAATTCCAGGCCCAGAAAGTCCTCGGATCCCAGCCTCAGATCCCAGACAGACACCCAAGTAGCCTCCCGCCTCCCTCCAGAACAGACTCGGAATGGGAATCCAGGCCACCTTCCTTCCCACTTCCCCCTTTCTGATCCAGGTTGGAAAGGGAGGATTCCCCCACCACACCCCTCAAAGGAAGGGGATTCCCCTTCTTAGCACCCAGCTCCCCCGGGGCGGAGGTGGAGCAGTCATCATTACTTTGAGCTGTCTCTGACACGCCAGTATAGTAATTCTGTGGTGTCACTAACAACCCAAATAAACTCAACTACGTTTTCATTCTGAATTCCTAATTTATGCTCCACCCACCTTCCCTCTGGGACGCCAAAATGAGCTCCAGATTTGTAATTCTTCCTGTCAGACTAGTCCTTTCTTCAGACACAAACACAGCCAAGGAGGCTGCTACAGAGAACAGAGAACATTTTCTGCAGAACCTTTTAAGGAGAAATTTCTATTTTCTGTATAATTTGAAATTGGAATTAAATAAACCTTGGTAGCAGGAATCAGAACCAGCCTCTAGTATGGACTTGTAAGTTTCTTTAATGAGCATTTCTTTACAGCATTTTGCCCGCCTGTGAAGGCTTCCTTCAGTGGGCTGTGAGTGAAGGGTGGGGGTGTTGGAGCTGTGATCTAAGACCTGCTCCATTCCCCTCTGGGCTGGGACACTTACTGAGCAAGTCAGTTAACCTTCCTGAGTCTTCAACAGGCTCGGCTCGGCTCAGAGGCGTGCAGCTTGCTCCCTGGGGCTCCAGGGAGCAAGCCAACCAAATCCGACCAATTCAGAAGAGACTGCTTCTGGCAGGCTCCATCCCCAATTTGCCTTGTGACACCTGAGGTCTCTAGGCTGACTTTTTGCTTCTCTATTCTGTGTCTTGCACAAGATAAGAGCTCATGAGATTTTTGTTATATTAATTAATGATTCACCTCAGAAAGTGACTGTTTTTCTCTGGCCATTAGCTTCCTAATGTAAATTTCTAAAATATAAATAATAATAGTACCTACTCGATTTATAGTTAAAAAGATTGAATCACATGTCTTAAATGACGCAATGTGTCTGGTACAGTGTCTGGAACAAAGTAAATATTTAGTTAATGCCATTTCCTTTGCCCATCCCCTTCCAGCTCTGTGTGATTCTCATCAGCAGTTATGTTCATGTTAATCTGTGCCTTTGCCTTCCAGAGCCTAGGTTAAGCAATGTTAAGATATATTTTTTATGACACACCTCTAGTTCCTTAACATTTTCCATGGAATTGAGTACGTTCAATAGAAAACTGAGGAACAGGAAGGAGAAACATACTAATTTTAAATTTTATCTTCCTAATATTAGGAGGAAATTTCCATGAGCCACAGATCCATAAATAGACTACATTACAAAGGAACAACAAATTCTAAGTTTAAAACCATGGTCCCCAAACTAAAGTGTCTCCAAATTACCTGGGGAGATTTAATAATGCAGATTCCTGGGATTCGGGACCTAAAAAGTCTGCTTCAGTTTATCTGGAGGAGATCCAGGAACCTGCATTTGTAATAAACACTCCAGGTGATTCTGCTGAAGGTGGCACCAGGACCACTTCAAAAGACACTGGTTTAGACACTGGTTTACTTAAAATTTAGTAAATAAAAATGCATGAGCTTATTTGCCTTTTGAGAAAGGGTGGGGAGTGAAAAGAAGCCTCTGGCTTTGGGATTCTGGCTCTGCCACTCACTGGATGTGAGTCTGTGAACACTACTTGATCTTTCTGAGATTTAGCATCCCCCAGTGATCTTTCTGATAATGACACCTACTCATCTATTTGTTGTGAGGTCTAATGAGCTATTATTGCACATAAGAAATCTGTCATAAATGCTAATTCCCTCCGAAGTCTCTATTGGCTCCCAGATGGCTTACAGGTTGGTTACTTCAATGTCTTGATTTAAAGGGCTGAGGATCAGTCCCTCAGCAAGTCAGCTGCAGAGCTAGAACTAGGTGACTCATTCAGTGCCTCGTACCGTGCACAGTGCTACCTCTCAATATTTATGCTGAGTACATTATTTGCTTTTTCTTTTGTATTATTCCTTTAAGTAAGATATTTTAATCAAAACAGAGAGCAAAGACTCCTACATTTGCTTTATAACAGAATCCTGATTCCTTTTGGAAAACAGTTCACCTAGGTTAAAAAAAAAAAAATTCCGGGCCGGCCTGGTGGCACACTCGGTAGAGTGCGGCACTTGGGAGCGCGGTGGCCCTCCCGCCGAGGGTTCGGATCCCATATACAGACCGGTGCGCTCACTGGTTGAGTGCGGTATGGGCGCGACACTGAGGGTTGTGATCCTGTTACCGGTCATGAAAAAAGACAAAAAGGAAAAAAAATAAAATTCCTGATTTCCCAGGCTTCCTGCACCAAAGTAAGGCCATGTGACAGAGTTCTGGCCAGTGAAATGTTAAGCAGAAATCTACTTTCCACAAGGTGAAACTTGTAGGAAAGATATTGTTCCCCATGAAAAAGAGACAGACTCATCACATTCTCACTTTCTTTCTGCCTGGAACACAGTTGCAATGACTGGAGGTACATAGAAATCTACTTTCCACAAGGTGAAACTTGTAGGAAAGATATTGTTCCCCATGAAAAAGAGATAGACTCATCACATTCTCACTTTCTTTCTGCCTGGAACACAGTTGCAATGACTGGAGGTACATAGCCATCTCATAAATATTAGGGTGACAGCCAAAACTAGGAATAGTAGGGGAAAAATGGAGAATCTAGGTCCTTAATAAATTCCTTGAGCAACAGCACTAACTCTAAAATGCTTATTTATTTCTTATTGTATATAAAAAAATAAATCTCTTCATTTTTTCAACCTTGGAATACTTCAATTCTAGACATCCTATCCAAAAGGATACTTCAAAAAGTTCATGGAAAGATTCATATTATCTTTTAATCTTATTTTTTCATGAACTGTTTGAAGTACCCTCATATTGTGTACTCTATTTGTGTCTTATTTTCTAACCTACAAGATATTATTGATTTATACCATTGTTAACTATGCTAACTCTTGGTGCTCCTAACTGAATAACAAACCACCTCAAAACTTAGTGGCTTACAATAATAACCAGGTATTATTTTTCATGGGACTGGGGGTAGGCTGGACAGTTTTTTCTGGTGTAGGCCAACTGAAGCGGATTTCAGCTGAGCCTGCATATGAATCTGCTGTCAGGTGACAGGTCAACTGGGGACCGAACAGGGCTATAATGGTCTAGATCAGGTCCTCCACGTGGTTTTTCATCCTCCAGCAGGCTATCCTGGGCTTGTTAAAATGACAGTTCAAACTTCTAACATAAGAGCTGGATGCTAGCTCAGTTGGTCAGAGCACTTCATTCTAACACCAAGATGAAGGGTTGGGGTACAGAGGTACTGGGAAAGAAAGAAAGAAAAGAAAGGTCTAAGATAATGACTGACAGTGTGCCCACCACTTTAGCTTTAGGTTTGGAACGGGCACATCATTTCTGTCACATCCCATCGGTATGGACATGAATTGGGCTGAACCCAAATTCGAAGAGTAGGGAAATAGACTCCATTTTTTTGATAAAAGGAGCTGCAAATCACATTGCAAAGGGACGTAGATATCAAGAGAATAAGTATGTCCATTTTTACATTTTTTACCAGTTTTGGGATCTTTATCTCTTTTTATCTCTCAGACTTTCCATCTCAAATCACTTTCATTCTGACCAAAGTACAAGTGTATTCTCTCAAATTTCCTTCAGAGAGTCTAGTAGTGGCCTACGATCTTAATTTTTGTATGACTGAAAATGTTTTTATTGAATCCTCACTTTTGAACAATATTTTTACTGTACACAGAATTCTAGGTTGATAATTATTGTCCCTCAACAGTTGAAGATGTTTCACCCTCTCTGCCTTCCAGTCTTGCTTATGGGAAATCAGATAATAGCCAATAGTTTCTATTTTGTAGGTAATCTGTCTTTTCTCTCTGGCTGCTTTTGTTTTTTAATAGACTATTTTTTAGAGCAGTTTTAGGTTCACAGCAAAACTGAGTGGAAATTACAGAGTTCCCATATATCCCCTGCTCCCATCCATGCACATCCTCCCCCACTGTAGACATCCCCCATCAGAGTGACATTTGGTACGGTCAATGAACTTCTATTGACACATCATTATAACCCAAAGTCCATAGTTTACATTTGGATTCACTCTTGGTGTTGTACATTCTATGGGTTTTGACGAATGTACAATGACATGTACCCACCACCACAGTGTAGTACGGAATATTTTTAGTGTCCTACCTTCAATCACAAAGATATTCTCCTATATGTTCTTCTAGTTGTTTCACAGTCTTAACTTTTACATTTACATCTTTAAGTGATCTTGAATTAACTCTTATGTAAAATGTGAGCTGTGAATTAAGGTTCAGTTTTTTTCCATTCTGACATCCAGTTGATCCAACATGATTTGTTGAAAAGACTTTTCTTTCCACATTGAATTACACTGCTGACTTTGTCAAAACATCATTTGTACATTTGTGGGTCTA
The DNA here is from genome assembly GCF_000696425.1 of Galeopterus variegatus. Lineage (NCBI taxonomy): Eukaryota > Metazoa > Chordata > Mammalia > Dermoptera > Cynocephalidae > Galeopterus > Galeopterus variegatus. The sequence goes on from NW_007726553.1 coordinate 211,818, forward strand.
TTTCTGGACTCTCTTGTATTTGCTCTTGGTTTGTTTGTTTGTCTTTATGCCAATATCCCTATCTTGATTACTGTACTTTTACTTTATGGTAAGTCTTAAAATCAAGTACTGTAAATTCTCCAATTTTGTTCTTTTTCTTCAACATTGTTTTGCTTATTCTAAGGTATTTACAGTTCCACGTAAATTTTAGTGACAGTTTGTAAATATCTCCAAAACAAAAACAAAAACAAAAACAAAAAGCCTGCCAGGATTTTTATTGGAATTACATTGAATCTATAGATCAATTTGGGGAGAATTGATATCTTTACAATATTGAATCTTCTCATCCATGTGCATAATATATCTTTCATCTATTCAGATCTTTAATTTCTCTCAACATGTTTTGTAGTTTTTATTGGTAAAAGTCTTTCATAACATTTGTTGAGGGTTTTTGTTTGTTTGTTTGTTTTCTTTTTTGGGCAGCTGGCCAGTACAGGGATCCAAACCCTTGACCTTGGTGTTATTAGCACCACGATCTAACCAACTGAGCTAACCAGCAAGCCCATAACATTTGTTAAATTTATTTTTAGGTAAGTTCTTACTCAGAAATAAATTCGTAAATGGGGTTGCTTTTTAAATTTTATTTTCTAATTGTTTATTGTTTCCACGAAGTTTGACTTTCAATTATTTTATTTTTTTTTTGTAGAAGTTCTATTTGGATCTTTTTCAAATATGCTTCTTTCTTTATAGTTACTTATTTCAAATTATATTTTTCAATTTGGTGTTCTTAAAAAAACGACATAGCAATCATAGTTATTTCATAGTTGTGTTCGAGTGTGATAATTTCAGTATTTGAATTCTTGTGGGTCTACTTCTGCTGTTTGTTGTTTCTCATTCACAGTGCCATTCTGTAAGTATAGTTACTATTTTTTCTGAAAGCTGCTAATTTTCCTTGAGATTTTATTTATGGAAATTCTTAGAGGTCTGAGATAAAGACAGGTTCTTCTATCGAAGATTTGCATTTATTTTTGCCTCCTGGACCACTTACAGTCTCTAATTACTCTAAATTAAATTACTGACTTGAGATTTTTTACTTGTTTATTATTTGGACCACACAGGTAATATGAATTTCGGCTTCAAACTACATGAGGGACAGACAGCTTGTGATTCCAAATTTTCATTGATGACATTAATTTTCCTTTTTTGCTCAGTCCCTAGGTTCTTACAACTTCCTGGCAGTTAATAGGATTAGTAGTTATTTCTGGTTCATCCTTTCACTGAGGGTATAGAACTTTGGGGTCTCATCTTTATGGGGAAGTGTCCAGGGACATTGCTTAGTCCATGATCTTTGTCTCCTATTCCTTGTGCTTTATGAGACCAGACCATAGAAGCTCAAGTTCATCTGGTTCAATAAATGCCCTCAGAGCAACAGCCAGCTACAGTGCTCCAATTAGCCTGTCGAGCTCCTTGTTCCACTTAGTATTTTGGCCTGAGAGTCTCTTACTTTCTTGCCAGCTCATAAATGCATTTAGGAAGATAATTTCCCCTACATTTTTCATTTTTATTTCCATGGGAAGGTCAATTCACCAGTTACCAGGACCAAAACTCCTACTACCTAATCTCCTGCATGACACAAACTTAAAAATCACTACCAGTTTCCCTCTTATTGCAGAACACAATTGCAACTGTTATAGGTATCGAAGAGGATGGAAACAAAAGCTATTTTGCCAATACAGTGCAAGAGAAATTCAGCTTCTGGCATTGTCTCTGCTGCTTCCCTAACATTAAAAATATGTTCACAGACTGCCTATTCCCATCCCCATCTTTCAAGCTGGTTTCCCCAAATGCTTGGGTTACTTTAGGAAAATGTTGTGTTTTATTTTGTTTTGTGTTTTGTATTGTTTTGGTTTTGCTAAGACTTTTGTTATGAATGTCTAATTTTAAACAAACTACGGATAAAGAATTTGACCTGTGGACAAATACTTCTTTTGCTCTGTGGAATTTATTTATTTATTAATTTATTACTAATTTTGTAAATGTCCCATGGATACTGAAAAACAGAAATGGACTCTGCTTTTTGTGCCTGTGAATTTGTGTGAGTGTATATGTGTGTCGCATGTATATTTAATCCTGGTTGTTAATCCTTGCTTATTTTTTGGCTGCTTGATCTTTCAAAGACAGACAGATATGCAGGAAGCTCTTTCACCTCACCACTGCTTTCCTTGTTTCCACAGCCTTTGGGCTTTACCACCCTCTCTAGCTCATCAGAAACTAAAATGGCATTCAACTTCCTGGCCCCCCTGAGTTAGGGTTGGGAGCCACCAGGTTCGAGCATATTCTCTCCGCCCCTGAGAGATGGTCCCACAGTGCAGCATGTGGCTCTGTTTGTAGCAGTTCCCAGCACCAGTCCTGCCCTTACACACCTGGATTTTAAGCAGTCCCAGCCTCCTTCCCTGGGACACAGTCTCGGCTGGCTGAGAACTAGGCTTCTGCCTTGCACCCAAGTCTAGGCTGCTGCTTTGGTCCCCTGTGTTGTTCACAATTTCTCCAAGTCCGGCCCAGCCTCCCTCTTATCATTCCCCGTTCCAGGACTGGAATCTCAGGCCCAAAGCAAGCCCAGTGGATAAGTTTTTGCTCTGTATGGACCAACCTTCTTAATGCAGTTGTCGCTCTGCTTTTCACGCAGCTGCTCTTTGTCTGTCGAAACATCTTGCCTCCTTGTCAGAGTCTCCAGAGCTGACTGCCTGCATGTCATCTGTCAGTCTGCCCTTGTTTGCCGCCTGCCCCCCGTAGTCCAGTACTCTTCCCTCCTGTTGGTCTTCCCTGCATGGTTGCATTGTCTCAGGGACAGCTTGGCTTTTCCCCAAGTCAATCAGGAAGATTCCCTTGTGGTCAAGACAAATTGAGAGTTTTCAATAAGTTGTCACTACACCTTCCTCATGGCTTGAATTTCCCTTTAATCACACATTGTGAGAAAGTACAAAGAAAAACCTAAAGCAAGGCCATGAGACATAGAATGCATGCCCATGTGGCCTCTTTGTAGGAGACCTGCACAAGTTTAATCTTACACACACACACACACACACACAAATTCACATGCACATTTAGAACTATACATCCAAACAACAGTGTCTGCATTTGTTGAGAGAATTCGACAGATGCACGCAGTACTGCAGAGAGCTTAATACGGCTCTATTTGGCAATTCAAGAAGTCAAAAAATAAGCAAGGATAACTCCTGAGATTAAGTATGCACACACACATACACACTCTCACACTCAAATTCACATGCACGAAAAGCAGAATCCCCTTCTGTTTCCCAGTATCCATGGGACATTTACCAAATTGATCCTAAATTAAGAAACCACAAGAAATCCCTCTAAAGCCGAGATGGTAGGGGACAAATCCTTTGTCCCTAGTGTGGTTTAAGTTGTATATTCATAACAAAAGTTCAAGTGAAAACAAAATATTCAAAAACGCTAAAAAAATTTTCCTTAAGTAACCCAAGCATTTGGAGAGATCAGCTTGAATGAAGGAGGAGGGGAGAGAACCTGTGGGCATATTCTCGAATTTAGAGAAGTGGAGAAAACATCAGAAACTGAAGTTCTTTTGTACTCTATTGCCAAGTAGCTTTTGTTTGAATTCCTTTGATACCTATAATAGTTAAGACTGTACTCTGCTGCAACAACAACCTGACAGTGACTTTTAAGTTTGTCTGTGTAATGGATGGGGAGTGGGAAGGGGGCAGGGGTGGGGAATAGTGGGCATTCCAGAGGATTCAAGTGTGCCCTAAAGTTCAGTATCAGGAGAGCACTTACAGACGAGCAGCTTCCCTGCCTTCCCCAGTGCAGCCTTTTCCCATCCAAATCAGGCAAGTACCAGCCTTGTGTAAATCCTTCCTACCTAATAGAGGAAGGGCAAAGGATCCCACCTTCATCTAATTATAGTGTCCTGGCCACATGGATCCTCTAAGAATGCTCTGGGCCAGAAAGGAAAATGGGAGATTCCAGAGGGCATTGCTTCACCTGGAAAAGCCAGGAAGAAGTAGGATGAGCCTTAGCAGGCTTGAAACTCTCTGCCCTTTAGTTTATGTGCACTGTGTTCCCAATTCCATCTGAATATCCCACTTTTTAAACCAAAACAATAGGATCTAGGCAGCAATGGTGACCCCAACCAGCTTGAAAGTTCCCAGTGGACCTGAGCAAAGTTTCCTTTTCTGTATCTCAGCATTCCCCTGAGTGCCAAATGGGGTATGAAGGGCATAGTAGCATTCACACCTCAGTGACAGGAGCTTACGTTTGATTTTATTTATAAAACAGGAGCAGGCTGTTCATGCAGAAATCTAAGGCAAGAGATCTGACTTATAGTTCAGTCTCTGTTACTGATCTGCTGTGTGCCCCTTCTCTGGACCTGTTTCCCTATTTGTTGAAAGTATGGGGAGAGGTTTGGGAAGAATAGAGAGAGAGGTAAAGCTGCTTTCTAAGATCTGGATTCCTTGTATCAATCACCAGGAAGAAGGAACATTGCTTCCTGAAGCCTCAGAGTGGTCAGGATTTTGTGGATTTTAAGAGAAAGGAATCCAACTCAGAAGAGCTTAAGAGGAAAAAATTGGCTGTCATCACAGAAAAGAACAAGGACAGATGATGTCATTAGCTCTCTCATGCTCTCATCTCCCTCTCCCATCTCAGCCTTTTCTCTCTGTTGGCCTTGTTCTCTCCTTCAGACATCTTCTTGTATGCATTATGGAAAAGAAAGGGATGGCCAACGTGGCTTTAGACTCACCCAAGCCAGGGAACCCAGAGAAAGAAAACTTCTCTTCCCAGACTTTCCTAATCAAAGCCCCAGGGACAGGTCTTATTGGCCCACCTGGGACCAGGTGCCATCCTTTGGGTCAGGGTTTCTCCAAAGAGAAGCTATTGGCCTTTTGAGTAGGACAACTCTTTGTTATGGGGCACTGTCCTGGATGTTGCTGATGTTTGGCATCCCTGGCCACTAAATGGCAGAAATGTTCCTCAGTCACTGTGACAATAACAACAAAAATACCCTCCCCCCCCACACACAGACATTTCTACTGTGGAAGGTGTGGGGTGCAGTCCCGCCATATGTTGAGAACCCCTGCCTGTATCAGTCACTGCAGCCAGGGTCTTGGGGCTCTGTTTTTGGCAACCCCATCAGACCCACATGGCATGGATGGTTGAGGAGGAGTCATTTCTCAAAGGAATATGTTGAGAACCCCTGCCTGTATCAGTCACTGCAGCCAGGGTCTTGGGGCTCTGTGTTTGGCAACCCCATCAGACCCACATGGCATGGATGGTTGAGGAGGAGTCATTTCTCAAAGGAACCATCACTAGATTCCTATCACCAGAAGGGATGCTCTGCAGACAAAGACTGCTGTTGATTGCCACCATCCCCGAGGGGAAAGTGAGTGCTCCCGAGGGGAGGATTACTACCCTCCTCCCATGTCTCAGCCACTCTGCATCCTGAATCCCAGGACTCCTGCTCAAAACCAACACCCCTTAATGATCTCTCTGGGTTTTGACCCCTCCACATGCTCCCTGGACTATAATCTCTAAGAGGGTCAAGACCTCCTACATCCCCAGTGCTCAGCACTAGAGTCAGCTCGGAAACTTGCTGGACCAAATGAGAGCCAGAAGGGGTTCTGCAGGCTCATCCCATCCAGGGCAAATGCTGTTTTCCACACTCAAACCCGTCAGAACTAGGCTGTGCCCAGCCGTCTTCTGAGAAAAAGGGAAGGAAGGGTTGTTCCTTCAAGAACGCCAACGTCTTCATAACGACACAGCTGAGCTGTGCTGAGCTGACTGCAGGAACCAGACTTTGGGAAACAGCTCACAGAGTCAAAGCCAAGGGCCAGGGCACATTTTTAGGAGAGATTTCAGAGCATGAGCATTGGTTGAGCACTGCTCAAGTGGGCAGACAGGCCAGCATCCCCAACTCTGCCCCCCGAGTCATCATACCCAGCTCCCCAAAGTGTGGTTCTTGACTCCTCCCTCAGGCTCCAGAATGTATCCCAAACCTCTTCCTCAATTTCAGTAAGATAGTTGACACAATTAAGTACTTTCCAAAGGAATTGAACTGTGATGCTAAGGGAAATGAAAGAAGAAAGTGCCGGACGTCCAACAATCTTACAGAATGTGTCTGAGCTTCTGGAAGTTTCTGCTCCACATCCTTCTTCAGAGCTCCATTTACAGAGGACTCCATATTATTTCCAAGGTGGGTTCCTTCCTCCCAATTCCAATGAAAAGCCAGTGTAGGCTCAGGCTCCTCGGATGCACTGCTTTCTTTCCTGTAGCCCTCATAAGCAGGGCTAGGTGGGGAGGGACAGGTGCCCCTGAAGGAACAGGACTCAATACAGCATGAGATCTTCCCACTCATCCTCTCTTCCTTCCTCCCTCAAACATTCATAGATCACCTCTTCTCGGCCCAGCTCTTGTTTTTTCTCTAGAAGCTCACAGTTTAGTGAGAGAGATGCCTACTTACAATTAACTCCCTATCCGGGTGTCGTAATTCCAATACAGTTGGCCACCTCCTAGCCCTCTCACCATAATGTCTCATTATGAGAAACAATGACCTGACTCCCCTCAAAACACCAAAGAGTCATTTTAGTTTTCATTGAAAAAAAAAAATCTTAATGGTGCCAGAAGGGTTTACATTTAAATCTTCTCTCAAAATGTGGTCTATGCCACCCCATCCTCTTTCCTGGATGTCTTTCCTTCAGAGAGGCCCTCTGCCCATTCTAAAGCCTAGCCAGTTAGACTTCTCCCTCCACATCTCCCACTAGCCAGAGCTTGATCACAAAAGCCCTGGGAGTCTAGCAGGCAAATGTGGGTCAGGTCTTGGCAGACTGCCAGAGAGGAGCAGGCGGGGAGATTTGCTGTCCATGTTCGCCATAACACAACAGGACCGGTGCAGTAGGGTCGGTCTTCTCTGTGACCACGCTTTCTTCTGTCCCTCCCCAAGCACTATTGCTCCACAGGGTCTGTCCCAGGTCTTCTTCCTTTGGCTTATACCTCTCCCTGGACAACCTCAAACATTCCCCTGGCTTTCCCTGGCCTGGACATGCTGATGATTCTTAAGTCTCTGTTTCTCTAGGAATCCAGCCTCCTAAGTGTCTAAGTTTTTCCGATATGTAAACTATTCTTTGGGAGAACCTAGAGCTTGAAAGGAACATGTGGTCACCTACAAAGCTCTTTTTTGGGCAATCAAACCATGACTTTTATAAGTAGGTTATTGATGATATCCCTTGGAAGATGTGTCCTATTTGTTTGTTTTTTGGTCTCTTCTTTTCCCTCTCCAGCAAGATCTGGTCTGAGGTGGGGGAGGGGTGGACAGTGAATAGCCTTTTTGTGTTTCAGACTACACTGGGCCTCTTCAAAGCATGTATTTGTAAGATTTCCAGGCCCACTGAAGGATATGGTTAGGTTCTCTGGAAGATGGATTTTGGATTAGTTGGGTCATGTGTCCCCCCACTGTGGCCAGGGCATGGCATGTCCTAGTTGGTGTAGGCCTAAGATTACCGCCCATCCCTGAACCAATCACGAAGGTGATTGAACTGGAATTATGGTAACTGGTTTAGGTCATTCATGCCACTCCTAGAGCCCATCCAAACCACAAGGTTACCCTACTGTAGGGAAGAGGTGAAATAGATAGTAGATGAGTCAGCAACCAATGTCCCCAGCAAGGTTCCTCTTGAGTAGTGGCTTGCACACATTTTTTGAACATGATCCGTAGTAAGAAATACATTTTACATCATGACCCAAGAAACACACACGCACAACTAACACTAAATGTTTGCAAAATAACTTTTACCCCTTGCTACCTTGCTACTGGGAACACATACTGATATTTTGTAATCCTGGCTGCTTGACAAGGTAATGGCCGATTCTATTTCATTTTTGAAAAATCCTAGTCTGAATCCACTAAACTGACTTTACAACTCATTAATGGATTATAACCCACAGTGTGACAAACCTTCAGGTTTGCATGAACTGCTTGCATTGTTGAAATAGTTGTTAAAGTGTGGCATAAATTCTCCAGGAATTTGAGAGGGACATGTGTAAGGGTATGGGGGGGTGGGTGTTGCTTGTCACTAGTGATTCAGAAGGAAGGCTTTGAGAAGAGAGGTTTGAGCTCCAAAATGGGACTGCAGCTTCAAGTAGTAAGGCAGCCACTAGGACTTACCCACTGAAAAGATCAGATTTGTGGCTACAAAGGGCTCCACTGGAGTTGCAGCCTGTTCATGCAATACAGCTAGGTATGCCAAGATGTTTAGTTCCCATGATTTTTGTCACCCAGAAACTAACTCCAACCCCTGACCAGACTTCTTCAGTCCCTTGGAAATGAAGGTGAGCAGGCAGATCCTTTCTGGTCACGCTACAGCCAGGCTAGCCCATGGTCCTTCTGTGTGTAGGACACTATTTGTGTAGGAAGATGGGTGCTACCTTGCTACTGGGAACACATACTGATATTTTGTAATCCTGGCTGCTTGACAAGGTAATGGCCGATTCTATTTCATTTTTGAAAAATCCTAGTCTGAATCCACTAAACTGACTTTACAACTCATTAATGGATTATAACCCACAGTGTGACAAACCTTCAGGTTTGCATGAACTGCTTGCATTGTTGAAATAGTTGTTAAAGTGTGGCATAAATTCTCCAGGAATTTGAGAGGGACATGTGTAAGGGTATGGGGGGNCCTGACCAGACTTCTTCAGTCCCTTGGAAATGAAGGTGAGCAGGCAGATCCTTTCTGGTCACGCTACAGCCAGGCTAGCCCATGGTCCTTCTGTGTGTAGGACACTATTTGTGTAGGAAGATGGGGGGGGCACGGAGGGGTGGGGAAATAAGCCATGTACCCACTTACATAAAGTTAAATGACACACACAAGTAAATAACATATTTTTAGGGATACATTTATATGGTAAAGACAAAATTCAGAATAGTGATTAGAGGGCTGAGAGAGAGGAAGGTACGGGGAAGGGACACAGGGGAGCCTTCCACAGTAACAGAAGCATTCTATTTCCTAATCTAAGTGGTGGATACATTGCTGGTTGTTTTAGTATTCATTATAAAGATGCATTATACACACATACAAATTTGCATACCTATTGGTATGTAGGACAAAACAACATAATAAGCTATGGACTCTATGCTTAATGAACTCACAGACTCAAGTGAATAACAGAGATAATCATAACTAATACATTACACAATGAGATCATAAGAAATATAAAGAGACACTTGTTCTGACTTATTACATGACCTTGGGTAAGTCGTTTTTATTTCTGGAAGCCTCATACTTCAGTTATATATAGAGATATAGATATAAAAATTTTATACATTTTCTATATATGAATACTTTACATACATAATATATAACATGCATACACATATATATGCATATAGACTAGGTTTATTGTAAGAATCAACTGATATATAATGCATGAGAAAATGTCTGACAAACTGTGAAACACTGTAAAAAAATGTGAGATAATATTATCACTTTGGGCATCTTTGCAACTGTCTATTTCTTCTGTGAAACTGCTATCCCACACAGTTTTGTGCTCAAGTGGCAGTCTGAAACAAGCAGGTTGTAAGTGACTGTAAATTATTCTCCATCTAACATATTTTGTGTCTAGCACAATGAAGGATAGAAATAAAGAAGACACTGGCTATTACTGAATAGCTTGTGATTGTCAGAAAACAGGGGCTTGGAGCTTGAGCAACCCATGGGATGGCTAGACTAGGGGAACTAGGAGTTTGAACCAGTGGGCTATTTGGAGGGAGGAATTAGTGCTGGGTGGAGAGTACCAAGCTTCACCTTCCCTAGGGGCTCTTTCAGCCCAGTTAGCAGCCCCTCACTACCATTATCACACTGGCTCTGGCAGGTGCTGCCCTCTTAGTGCTCTGGCCCAATCATGGACACAAAA
>NW_007726553.1:222353-236851 GCF_000696425.1 Galeopterus variegatus
CCTTCCCCAAGTTCTCCCAGCCCAAGGGTAAGAAGCATAAGAACACTCTGGCTTCTAATGCTGCCAGAGTAGGCTCTCTTTCAAAACTACCAGTTCCTGTGGTTGCCTCTCTGATATATGAGATACCTGATGCCAGATCAGAAGCAAGCACGGCTTTGCAACCTCCTTGCTCAAGGTCCTGATTCCTGGCTCTTTGCCATCTCCATGTGAGGGGCTTGCTTTCAGTTCTCAGAGGCTTGTTCTCAGGAATAAGGTGAGAATTCATTATTACAATTTAGGAGTACAGGTTCAAGTTAATGCAGACACACTGACTCCTGAAAGTAGGCTGTGAAGATTCTCCCTTTTGAGATAGAATATGTCCCAGAGACAGGGGAGACTGAGACCCCAATTGGAGTTCGTTTGTTAATCAGCCAGAGTCCCAGCTGAACAGGTAGCACATTCAAAAGGGGTAACTTAAGGTGAGTTTAATAACGGGATTATTTTCAAAAGGGATGGCAGGGTATGGAGAAACCACAAGGGAGAATACAGAACCCAAAGGTCTGTCAAAGCACTACTAATAGCAGGTGCACCTGCTGGACAGGTGAGGAGAAGGAGAACTACTGGTACGTGGAGAATGAGTCCTGTTCAGGAACTAAGGTTTTCAATGGAGGGATGCAGCCAGCCTTGCAGATCCCACAGAAAGGGAACTGGGCAACAAGCACCCCAGCTTCCCTCCCATGTCCAGCCAGTTGGCTGAATCCAGCTGGAAGCCGAGGGGCAGGGGACCCCGCTGATGTATTCCAGATGAGTCGGGGTGCAGGGCACAGAGCAAAGGGGATGTGGAGGAGCAAATGACTCAGGCAGCCTCACCATGATGAAGGGGGTCCACAGGGGCCAGACTTGAGCAGCACAGCCCAATAGTCAAGATGGGGAAACTCAGAGGGCACCAGAGATGACAAAAATACAGCCAAGCAGTCTCCTCAATGAGACCAATTTCAGACCACAGGAATTGAGAGACCAAAAAGGCCCCTGGAAGGTGAGGGCACTATGTGCAAAGGCCTGACCTTTATGGCTGAATTCAAGTGTCTTCTGTTTAAGCATGACAAAGTCACATCTTTGTAGAGATATTTTTTGGCACTCAAGAATTGAATTCATTTAGCAATTTTCACTTGCAGCACTAGGTTGAAATTTCCCATAAACTGCTCTCAAGGATATTTAGAAGCAAATTTGCAGCAGACACTCCATTATTTGCTTTATTAAGCATCCTTGAGTGACTCAGTGGAAAGATCCTTGTGCAGCAATTTAAAAGACCTCAGCATCAGACTTCACTCTGCCTCTAACTCACAGGGTCTTTGAAGTCACTCCATTCCCCTCTCTGGGCCTCATTTTCCTTCTCTGTCTTGGGAGAGGGCTGGCTGTGATCTCAAGATCCCTTCTGATTCTGGCATGCTAAGATTCTAATAAAGGCTATTGATCAGAACGAGTTGTGACATTTTAGCATAGCTGACTTGGCAGTCCCTATGTGATTCCATTTTGTAAACCACAATATTGTTTCTTTGAAATCTCTCTTTTAAATTGTTCCATTTCTCTGATGCAGCAAAGAAACAAGAGAAAATAACTGCTTTCCAGTGGACTCATGCCCATGGAAACAAACCCAAGTATACCACTACTAAAAAGAAGCCGTCTGCCACACTTCCTATTTATTTGGCTTTGGAGAACTGGACAGAGCAGAGTTGAGGAGGGTGTGACACTGCGCACTGAGTCATCACCTGAAATGGCTTCCTTCTCCAAGAGACTGCAAGGGTCCAGCTGCCAAGCTAGGACCTGCTCTCTTAACTCCCCGCCCTTGGTACATTCCTCCACAAAGAGAGACGTTTACGCTCACTTCCTCATTACAATTTCTGTCCACCAAGTTCACTTCTCAATTAAGTTAGAACAGAATAAAAACAAGCCTCTGAATGCTCAGTCTTTCTTTGGGTCCTGGCATGAAACCTGACTCACCGTAAGAGGAATCTGTTGTGTTTCCTGCCCAGCTTCCCTCTTCTTTCTTAACAGGGACAACTGTCCTCACCTTCTTCCTTTAAAGATCTGCTCCTCCCCTACTCCAACCACACAGTGGATTCTGGCGGGGCTGCAAATTACAGATTCTTGATGCACAGCCACACGGATGATGGTGTGACCTACGCCTGACGTCCCCCAGCCACCAGAGTGATTGAGGAAAGTGATCAAAGCTGGCCCGATCGGCTGGGACTTATGTCCAGTGGTGCAGGGAGAGGAGAGAGAAGCCCTCTCGTTGCTGATGGAGCTGAGCTAAATAACTTGAGCCAGGGCCTCCGGTAGCCATGCTTCCTGTGCCCTGCCCTGCCCTGGCCAGGACGAGGTGGTCTGAAGTAAGAGAGAACGAGGCCCGTGCACAGAGAAAAGTTGAGAGAAGTGATGGAGAGAAAGGGTCGGGAGAAGGGAGGAGAAAGACTTGACAATATTATCTGTCTGGACACAGTGATGCTGATGCCAGGCACACCCTTTTTACAAGAGCCCATAACTCTCCTTTTCTAATTAAGCTCATTTTAATTGGATTTCTGTCCCATAATGAAAGTAGCCTGAAGAATAAAATAGCCAGAAATTGGTACCCACAAATGGGGAGTTGTGGCACTGGCTGAGGCAAGGTGGCAGGGAGCCACGAGGGCTCCTCTTTCCTGGGGGGAGAGCTGGAAGTCCAGGCCACGTGGGGGTAAGCAGCTAGGCAAACCTTCGCCAGCTGCTTTAAGAGGTCTGAGGTCAGAAGATGTCTGGATGTTGGAATGTGTTGGCTGTTTCTCATGCCCTTTAATGAGGCACTACCAAAAGAGATGTTTCCATTGAAGCTGGGCTGTTTGAAAGCAGTGGGAACAGCAGGCAAATAAAAGAGTCTCCTTCTACTTGCAGCAAGATTCCAAGAATGCTGAGAGTTGGTGATCTTTTACCCTAAAGAACTGCAAAAGCAGAATTCTGTGGCTGGGAAGCGGGATACCCTGGGGGAGCTGGAGTCAGGCGGGAGCAGGTCATCTTGAAGCAGCATTGACTAGAAGACAGCCCAGGGCCTGTGCAGACGCTCCTCATCACTTGGCGCTTCAAGGCAGCTGAAGCCCCAGGAAGGGGACACTCCTCTAGGCCACTGCTCCTCTTTCGAAGAGCAGAAATCCCTCCGGTCCGGGGGCCAGTTTACTGCTGCTTGGTGGAATTCTCCCAAGTCCCCCAGCGAGTAGGACTCATAGGAGGACAGAAAGAACTTGCTCCTCTGCCAGTGAAGGGAGTCTTGCTGTCTCTGTCCAGAAGGGTGGGATATAGGCTCTCAGCTGATGACAACTGGAATTGCTTCCTCTTTTCCTTTTTTAAATGGAGACTTTGCAAACATATCTGAAGTGGTTTAAGGTATCATTTAGTCATAGGTGGCAAGAACATGAGTATGTCCAATAGGCTTCTCAACCATAACCTGATCAAACTATTGCCTTTTCATTTATTTAACACATATTTATTGAGCCCCTACTAAGTGGTGAGTGCTCTTCTAGACTCTGGGGATACAATAATGAAGAGAACAAACAGACAACCTTAAACAAATCTTGCCCTCGTGGAGTCATTCCCATACCAGGAAGTAGCACCACCATCCAGACATTGGCCAGACCCAGATCCCAGGGATTGTTCTCTCATAACTGAGACCTTTCAGCAAGGCTTCTTCTCCTAAATTCATCCCAAATCTGCCCACTTCTCACCACCTCCATTGCTTCAACCATAACCCAGAACATCATCATCTCTCAGCTAAGTCACTGCAACAGTTTATTAACTGCTCAGTCCACTTGTCTCCAGCCCTATTCTACAATCCATTCAGCACACAGAAGTCACAGTGGTCTTTCCAAAACAAAAATCAGTTCATGTACTATTAAACCTAAGAGATCTGTGGAGAGCAAAAATCTAGATAGTTGTATCTGTCTCCGTAATAAAATAAAGCTGTAAGAGGTGAATAGGTGTTTGTGAGACTCTATGTTGGTTTTGTTTTTTCTGACAGTGGAAAATGTCATAATGATAGATGCAGTTATATAATTTGATGCCTTGAAAAAATAAAATCAGTTCCATTATATATGCTATGTCTCGGAGCAACCAGACATAAAATCTAACCCCCTTACCGTAGCCCACAAGAACGTAGGTATCTGCAGCTCGCCGCCCGTCCTCCCGTATCCCACTGTCTTCGCTGCATTTACTCCTGCTCCAACTCCTACCAGCTGCCTTGGGCCCTGCGGGCACACCAAGCTACTTCGCATCTCAAGGCCTTCACGTTTGCTGTTACTATTTCTTGGGACACTCTTCCCCCAGATCTTTGCAAGCCTGCCTCCTTTCCGTTGTTCAAACAGGACATTGTTCAAAACAGGATGTTCAATGGGAATTTTCCTGTTGCTGGAAATTCTAGCTCAAGCCCAGAGGTGATGACAAAAGGGCTTTAAGCATGCCACCTTCTCAAGAGAGCTGCCCACATGGCACCAGATCCCCCCTTCTGGGGCTTACTAAAAGGTGTCAGATCTACCCCTACCAGACGCCCCCCATCCCTCCTTCTCAATCTTCATGAAATGACTGGGAAGGGGAGAAAGTGGGGAGTTAGGGTCAGAATCATCTGCCTTATGGGGAGTGCAGTGTTTGTTGTAAGAGGTGACCCTCCCTCCTAAGCCAAATAAATATTGGGGAGGCTTCAAAAAATAAGCCATAGGTAGGGGATTCCTGAGAGAAGGGGACATTGGCATTCCCAAACTGGATATCACTTTCTAATTCGCCCTTGGACTTATCTGAGGAAGGTGGGAGATAACTGGCATTACTTCAAGGTGGGAACAGGGGTGGATGGGAGCAGCCTAGAGTCCAGCAGTTGCCCTGGCAAGAACGGGGGAATTTCTGGTCGCCCTTGGACTTATCTGAGGAAGGTGGGAGATAACTGGCATTACTTCAAGGTGGGAACAGGGGCAGATGGGAGCAGCCTAGAGTCCAGCAGTTGCCCTGGCAAGAACGGGGGAATTTCTGGTCAGGCTTAGTGGACACTGCACAGGGTAGTTGGACGTGGGCCCACAGGTCCTTCAGAGGACCCACCAGAATTGGAATGGCCTCCATGATGAGGGTATCCATGGCCAGCGTTAGCTAGAGTAGCAGTCACGACTACTAGAGAGGACTGCAGCTGCGGCCAGAGGAGTAGAGAATCTCACCCAGTTTCTTTTCTTTCTGTCTACCTCAGGAAGAGCCGGGCCTCATCAGAGGACCCACCAGAATTGGAATGGCCTCCATGATGAGGGTATCCATGGCCAGCGTTAGCCAGAGCAGCAGTCACGCCATACTAGAGAGGACTGCAGCTGCGGCCAGAGGAGTAGAGAATCTCACCCAGTTTCTTTTCTTTCTGTCTACCTCAGGAAGAGCCGGGCCTCAAGGAAGGAAGGAGAGGGCTTCAGAGCTGCATCGCACTCCTTTCCCCTCTTCATTCCTAGAAGCCAGGACGCCAGCTCAAGAGCACTCTGTGTGAGGGCGGGGAAGGGAGGAGAGATTTAAATAGAGATTGAGATTGGAGTCTTAAAGTAGGCTGGACTTCCAGCAACTGGGAAGTTATGAGCTCTTCCTGTACCTGTCCTGGGCCTGTTTGCCCTCACCCTTCCCTACCCTGGCCCCCTATGGGGGGTGGGGACCTGATTCCTACAGGCGTGCTGCCCAAGTGGCTGGGTCAGCTGACTCCTGGCTCTGATCAAGGCAGGCACAGGGGAGGAACTGGAAAGTGGCCGGCAGGAAAGAATCAAGGGATTCATCCTCCACCCTCTCTGTCTGTAGGGTGCTTCTGGCTGTGGACTCTTCCTCCTTCATGACTCCAGGCCTAGCACGGTCCAACTTTTGCTTTTTGATCCTAGCCTCTAGGCTCTGTTAGCACATCCTCCTCAATTTGCCCCTCTTTTGACAATATCTGGATCACCTTACTGTCCTTTGTTCAGTTTCTCAGCATTTCCATCACCCTCATAACTACAGTAGCTCCCTCTTATCCACAGGGGATATATTCCAAGACCTCCAGTGGATGCTGAAACCACGGATAGTACCAAACCCTGTAAATACTGTGCACGAATTTGGTTTGTTTCTTCACAGTTTCATAGGTAGATTTTTTTTCATCATAGACCTTAGCATATGGTTTTTTCCCCTTTCTTATTAAGCCAAGAACTTTCACCTTTTCACTTAAAGAAACCACTTTATGGCTTCTCTCTGGCATATCCCAAATGCCAGCATCGTTACTTTGGCACTTTGGGGCCATTATTAAGTAAAATAAGGCTCACTTGAACAAAAGCACTGGGATCCCGTGACAGTCAATCTGGTCACCTAAACAGCTACTAAATGACTGAAGGGCAGGTAGTGAGGACAGCATGGATCTGCTGGACAAAGGGATGACTGATATCTTGGGCGGGTTGGAGCAGCACAATGCATGATTCCATCATGGTACTCAGAACAGCCTGAGATTTAAAACCTATGAATTGTTTATTTCTGGAATTTCCCATTTAATATATTCCCAGTCGACAGTTGACTGCAGGTAACTGAAACTGCAGAAAGCAAAACTGTGGATAAGGGGAGACTACTATACTTATCTGTATCAAATTTCCTGTTTCTAATACCTAAAGTGCTTTTGTTTTTTGTTTTGCATGGACCTTAACTAATACACTTTCCCGGATGTCTGTAAAGGTCTATGCTATAAGGAACTATGCTACAGAGATAGCATAGTCGGGGATAGCATTTGCAAGAAATCAAATAGTTTCATACTTATACTTTAATCAAGACATCTTAACTTATACTTTAATCAAGACATCAAACCAGTTACAAACATCTCAACTCAAATGTCGTATCTTCATAATGGTCTCTCCATGCTAGTGAAGGCAGCACTTCTCACCCCTAATCGCACTCAACCCCAGGACCTTTGTCTTCTTTTAGCAGTTTTCAGTACCTGAATTCATCTTATCTATTTATTTGTTTGCATGTTTATTACCTATCTACCCCCCCACCCCTGGAATATAAGACCCTCACGGGCACTTACTCTGTCTTTTTCTGTACTCCTATCCGCTCAAGAAATAATTAATAATTGGCTGACCAGCATCAGGAGCAGATAGAGTGGAATGTACATCATCCAGAGACCCTTGCTTGTAGCTCGATGTGAAAGCTGTCACTTTGCTTGTCAACCCTTAAGGAGGAGGTGAGTGCATTTTTATTGCATGTTAGAGCATTCTCAGAATTATACATATTGAAGTGTGTGTGTGTGTCTGTGTGTGTGTCTGTGTGTGTGTCTAACACCTGAGGGATGGGATGTAATGGGCATCTTTTATTTTCTCTTGCCCATTACTTTTTCTTTCTTCCGTAGCAGCCCTCTTTCTTTGGGGAACGGCTGCTACCTCACCTACAAAACTATCTCAGAGTGTAAAATATGAGAAAGTGAGCAGAGTTTTGATATGCTTTTAAATTTCATTTGTGGTTAGAATATTCAGATTTTTAATTTATTTTTGTATCAGTTTTAATCACTACAGTTTCATGGCACATTACCATAATATATGTGTTTAAAAATTCATACTAGTAAGTTATATATAGAATCTTTTAATTTTTGAAATGGCTTCTGTGACAGTGGTTTATAGCTTTTTCATTGTAATTTTGACTATGTGTGTTTTTTTCTTTTGCCAGAGGTCTGCTTGCCAGACTTGCCAGAGGTCTCCTAACTTTTGTTTGTTTTCAAATACCCAGCTCTTTGTTTTATTTATCAATTTTTCTGTTTTATAAACGTTGGTTAATTTGTTTTTGCTTTTTATCTTCATTAATTTTTTTTCTCCTGCTGATAGGGATCAAAGATGTTATGACATGTCGGCATGTCGTAGATACTGTTGTTGCTGTGACTGAAGCCAAAAAGCAGTGTACAGCAATGTGGAGGAGGGGACCAGATTAGCAACTGACAGCAAGGAGAGGGGAAGCTGGACTGCCCAGTGGGACTGTGGGGGATGCTTCTCCTGTCTGCATCACACTCCTCTTGGCCACCTCTGATTGCAGCTGTAGCTGTAGCAGACAATTCTGAGTCACATCCTCCTTCTGGTGTCCCACTTCAGGACTTACTCGTCTTCCTCTGTTGTGTGTTAGGGCCTTTTCCTGATGCCAGGGAGCCCAGCTCAGAACTGCAGAAGGGTTTATCAGTGCAGAATGGTAGCCCATGGACAAATGTTCCAGCTTCCTATCCGTCAGGTGAATGCTTTGGGGAGATATTCTACATACTTCCCAGAGGTCCTGGTAGAATCAGTCTGCCATTGCTGATGGTAATGACCTCAATAATGTGTCTGTAAATGAACTTTTCCTCCTTCTCTATTTGACTCTCCCTAATTCCTCACTCTTGCTTCTCGGGATCACCTGTACCAAGTCCTTGCCTCAGGCTCTGCCTTGTGGGACACTAAGGCACTCATCACCACAGTCTGGGAAAAGTTTGATGTGAACACAGAGTGGGATTGCTGTGGATTGACGTCCTGCCAAAATTTAGTCCCCACTGTGACATTGTAAAGGGGATAGGAAATTCTATTATGGTAAATAAAAGGTGGGGCCCTTGAAGACATGATTAAGTTGATGGTTTAATAGTGGTTGTGAGCATGGTCCTGAGGGCTTTAAAAGGAGAGCACATGAGAGTCTCTATCTCTCTGCTCCAAAATTTTCTGCCATGTGAGACCCCCGCAACTTCAGCAGAGTTCTCAGTAACACCAGCTCACTACTAACAGCCAGTGAAGCATTGACACCCAGGAAGTGAATCTGCTCAAGGGAACCGCCCTGAGTTCCCTTCTCCCAGAAGATGCCCACAGATAAACAATGAATTGAACTAATTCCTGGGCATTTGCCCAGAATATTTGAAGGAAGAATTTTTGAAGAGTATTTGAGGGAAAAAAAGACTGGACTTTGTACTAATTTTGCACCTAGACGATCAGACTTGTAATTTAGGTTTTAAAAGAAACATGAACCTGTTTTATCATTATAATTTGGTAAGGTCTGGAACGTATTTTACAACCACATTATCAACATTGCAACATTTCAACAGTTCAACATTTCCCCAAATTTAGTCATTTGCCTACCGTCCTTACAATATACCATTTGTACTATTAGTTACCTCATATTTTTCTTTCAACCAACACACTTTTTAGGTCCACTTTAATTTCTTATTAAATAAAAGTAAATGTGAAATAATGTATTTAGTGTCTACCTCTATTTTTCTAACACATATTAAAATAAACATATAATGATTAAAGTAAAAATCACCTCAACTCATATGTGGTATGCATACTGCACATTGGGAAACATTGATTTGGACATAACTATAAATTGTCCTGACTTCATTTCTCATTAGATCTCTGGTATGTTACAATGTCCTCTACTTTGTGAGAACTTAATTCTCTTCCAATTTCCATTTGGTTATAATTCTTCCAGAAAGTTTGTTTCTCAGAATAGGTACCTGGAAGCTATAATTTTGAGTCTTGACATTGCTGAAAGTGTCTCTCTTTTGTTCTCAAATGTGAAAGTCTGGCTGTCTGTGGAACTTTAATATCATAAGTTTTATTTAAGTACTGCTCCTTTATACTCTAAATTTTAATATTGCGAATGAGAACTCTAATGCCTGTACACATTGCTTCCCATACGGAAGTTTATAGGACTTTTATATTATCATTAAAATTCAGAAATTTTAGCAGGTATGTCCTTGGACGTATTTTTTGCAACAATTCTGCCTAGGATTCAGTGAACCATTTCAATCCATAGATAAAGCTTTTTCTTCAGCTCAGGAAATTTTCTTTTTTTATTTTGTCAATTGATACTTCTATTCCATCCATTCATCTTTCTTATTCTATGACTCCTAGTATATAAATATTACAGCATTGTATCTATCTCCCTATCCCTTATCTTTTACCTCATTAATTTCTATTTTTGTCTGCGTTCTGAGAGGATCATATTAATCTTTTGATTTTATCTAATAACTCACGAGGTCAGGTTTCAATAGCATATATGCTGTAGTCCTGTTTTATTTTGGTGTGCATACAGTCATTATTTTATTTTCGAGGACTGTTTCTTGTTCTCCTAGTATTCCATTTCATGCTTCTTTTACCCTCTGAAATTTTATTGCATATACAAATTTGAATTTTTAAAAGTTATCTCCTGTGTTTTGTAATAATTCTTTTTAAAAAGAATTCATTGGCTCTGACTGATCTGCTGGTTCTCTTTATGAGGCTGCTGCATCTCTTCGGATAATAGCTGGTACTTGTTATTTACTGCTGTTCCTAAGTATGAAATCTACATGGAAAAGGATCGACAGCTCTTCTAGGTGCTGTCAGCAATTGCTCAGGTCTCTATGAACTTTCCCTCAGCCTTGGTCTCCAGCCCCTCCTGGCACAGTCTTGTGGGTATCAGCCCCAGCATGGATTTGCAGACGGGCCCTGCCTTTGCTGTGGTTGTGAGATATCCAATCATCCCAGATTCACATCTTCCAGAAAGTCCTCAAGGTTTCTGCCTGGTTGATGGTCTTCCTTTTTTAACAGTGGTGTTGCAGGTTGTTTTTCTTCTTCTTACTTTTACTGCTTTTGTCATTTTAATAAGATGTAAGAAATTTACTGTAAGCTCAAATTACTATCTTGAAATAAAACCTGAGAGGCTTCCTGTCAGATTGAGCCTGATATGGCAGGTCTGGGGTGACTGTTCTATACACCTTCAAATTCTGAGTGCTGGCATCCACATCTCTACCTGAGAGCTTTCTCTGGCAACCCAAACCCACTCTGCCTGTGCATGGCAGGCCAGAAGTACTGGATTTTAATGCGGTGCCCTTTTCTCTCCCTCTTTTCAAAGACCGATGAGGATCAGTGTACAAATACCACAGCACCCTTGTCCCCTAGGTTGGAAACTCTGAGGCTCCCTGAGTTCCTAAGAGGAGAGTATGATCTAGTGACCCACAGTGGTAAGTGTATATACCCTTTAAAATCTGCCTTTTCTTCTGTCTGACTTCCCCACTCTCCTACTGGTATTTTCTGGGATCACCTTGCATATAAACCATTTGTAAATGAATCCTCCTCTAAAGGGGAGCTCCAATCAAAACACTGAGCGTGGCAGGCTTTTTAGAAAGTTCTCACTCGTGGTGTGTAGAGTGAACTGGAGGAGAAGCTGGAGGCCAGGAGATAAGCATGGAAGTGTGAGCAGCAGTCCTAAGAAGGGTAAGAGGGGAACCGGCACCACATTGTCTCAGAGGAAGAGCAACACACGCGGTAGAGGAAGACCAACACACGCAGAAAAACAAGAGAGCCCCAAAACGCTTTTCAAATATTTTGACATTTTAAAAAATCAAAGTAGTCATCATAGAAATATGCTGATTTTGCTGAACTTCCTAGCACTTATTTTATGATTTATTATTGTTGTTGTTGTTACTATTATTGCTAAGGAGGCACTCAGCCAATATTTGTTGAATAAATGATTAAATAAATGATTCCTGGGCTACTGGCTGAATGGCGGTGCCATTCACTGAGAGAAGGACCAGAAGAAAAGGAGCAAGTCTGAAAGGAGAGGAGGGGTAGGCAATTTCCTCCTCCCAGGGTACCAGATAACAGACATTCTGGGTCCTTCTTGCAAGTCAGGGGCCTGGGCAGGCTACGCGGGAGGTATAAGACCATTTAATAGCCAATATGGCACATGCACCTGTCAATCAGAAGGCATCTAGCCCTAGTGTCCTGGAGCCCCTATGGAGCTAGATGATAACATTTTGTTGTTGGATTATGCAGAGGATGAGCGGAGGTGCAGGATATTCAGGGTATTCAGGTTTTTAGAGTATTCGGGGTATTCAGATATTCAGGCCAGGGTATTCGGGGGATATTCACTGGTAGAGATGTACCAGTGAGTACATGTTGAGTCACAGACCTGGGCTTGGAGATGGGCAGAGAAACCAGGCAGATTGGAGGATGCCATCTAGCAAGGCTAGAGTGAAGGCAACCCCACCCCCACCACAACTCACCGACTCCTGAGAGACACCTGGGGTGGCCAAGCATAATGAACACTGGCTGGACACTTACCCAGGGCCAGAACTCCATTCCCAATGCTTCCAATAAATTAACTCAATGGAGAGGAGTTTCCATTAGTCTCCCTATTTTACAGATGAATAGACTGAGCTGCAGGGAAGGGTTGAGTGCAGGGGATTATCTTCAGTTACTTGGAGATTGCCTGTGATTTTAGGGCTAGTAGGTGGCAGAGTTAAAATTCAAAGCCAGACAAAGGCCTCCCTACACTCAACTGCCTCATAAGTTGGAGTACAAGATGGAAGGCAAAGGGGGGAAATCAGCCAGTGGCTGTTAAAGAGCTTTAAGGAGGCTCAGGGGTGTCTTAGCGATCCAGGCATTCAAGCAGAAAGGTGCTTCTCCAGCTGCTAGGTTAGGCAAGGATTGCCTATGCACATATGCTTGTCCCAACTGGTAGGGTTTCTGAGGAGGTGGGGAGCACGGGAGACATATACACAAGATTTGAAAAGGTCTGTGGCATTAGGATAGGCCTGGTGGATTTAAAAAGTGGGGGCATCCTTTATCTTTGTACCTTCGAATCCAAACATGGTCCTGGGTACAAAATCATCATTCAAGAAATATTTTTGGATGGATGAATGAATACATAAAAGACCTGCTTGATCTTTGTCAAACATAGATATGATCCCAAATCTCACCCTCTTAAAATCTTCCCAAGATGCCCTACCCAATGTAGGATAAAGTCTATATGCCTTATCCTAGAATCCCAGGCCAGCGTGATCTCTCCTCTGCCTATCACTCCACCACGACATTCCCCACACCCAACCCTTCCCTGCTGCTGTGTGTGAGAGAATCTCGTTTGTCTGATGGTTCTGGTCCTCTCAACCTTCTGTGCCCTCGCTTTCTGCTCACTGCAACCCCCCTTGCATTTTGGGTGGAGGAATTGTTCCTTCTGCACAACTCATCTCTGCGGAAGGGAGGGCTGCCAATCACAGTCATGGGCACACAGCACAAGTGGGACCAATCAGAATTCTTTCCAGGAATTAGTGTAATCCCAGAGGGGAGAGGGAACCTTCTCTTTCCTCTGTGGCCACTCTCTGGGGTGGTGGAGTCATATAAGCCTGGAGCTGTCTGCAGACACTCACGCCACATGAAGGAATCTTGTCCTCGGATGGAGGGAAGGGGCCGAATAGAGAAGAAAGAAGAACCAAGCAAACAACACACACACACAGACCAGACTATGTGACCATGTGGCTACATTGCTTGAGTCTCTGCATCCCCTGTCCTTCCCAGTTTTATGAGCCAATACATTCTTTTTGGCAGGGGGTGGGGTTGGGGGCTGGTGAATTTGAATGTTTCCCTTATTGACCAACACAAAGTGTCTTGACTGGTATTCAGCTGTACCGGATGGCTGACAGTGCCCAGAATCCCACACTACCCCCTACTACACCTCTTACAGGTTCAAGTGACACAGTACAGGCCACATAAAGTACAGAGGACACAGGAGATACGAGGGCAGCCCCTGTGGCCCATTCTCCTTGTTCTTCAGGCCACACCATGTGGCCATGTCCAGGTTGGCAGGGGGGGCATCCCCCTGCACCTCCTGCCTCGTGCTCTCTGTCCCCGCCCCCCTTACTTTCTCTGTCCCTTTGCTCTGCTGCATCCCTCAAAGTCTGCTTCCTTGTGGGACCTGGGCCCCCGACATGGTTGGCAGCATTTCTGTCCTGGTTCTGCAGCTGAATAGTGGACTTCAGATGCTGCCAACTTCAGACCTTGAGGGTCTGCAATGTGGACTTAGAGCACGTACCCAAAAGACCTCTAGCACTGAAGATTAAGCACCCGTGGCAAATCTTCTCTCCCTCATTACGCCTGAGAGTGTTAGTCTGCTTCCCTGCCTTCAGGCACGTCCCAGGTTTCCAGGCATGGAGGTGGAGTGAAGGTGTGGAGCCCCTTCAGCCCTTGTGTTTCAATTGTGGGACAAGATTCAGATGATAGACACTCAGGTTCAGAGAGGGAGGCATGAGGAAAGGGAGGCAGGTGCAGGGGTGGGAGATGCCATAGATGTATTGGCCATCGGTAGAGGGCCAGGCTAGGCCCAGAGAGGTTAAAGCTGTTCTGAGATGGGGCAGGGCTGGCAGAGGAGCCTATGAGTCTTGCTGAAGTGACAGGGTGGACACCAAGCTGGTGTCTTTTGCATGTGACAGGAAAGTCCTGTGCAGGCCAAAGTTCAGTGAAGGGTCTTGAATGCCAGGCCCAGGATTTTTTGGTTTTTTGTCCTTTTTGAGACCGGCCACACCGCGCTCAGCCAGTGAGCGCTGTGAGTGCACCGGTCATCCCTATATAGGATCCGAACCTGCGGCGGGAGCGCTGCTGCGCTCCCAGCACCGCACTCTCCCGAGTGTGCCATGGGCTCAGCCCAGCAGGCCCAGGATTTTTTTTTTTTTTCCTTTTTGTCTTTTTTCGTGACCGGCAACGGATTGCAACCCTCAG
>NW_007726553.1:237358-243366 GCF_000696425.1 Galeopterus variegatus
CACCTCGCTCAGCCAGTGAGCGGCCGGTCTGTATGTGGGATCCGAACCCTCGGTGGGAGCCCCGCCACGCTCCCAAGCGGCGCACTGTAGCAGTGCGCCACCGGGCCGGCCCCTTGACGGTCATTCTCAGTGTCTGAATGGGGCTGGGTGGATTCAGGACCTCCTGGGAGGACCAGTCATACCTCCTCCAGTGCCTAAAGACTGAGAGGTGGGCACACAAACCTCAGTACTGTCTCCTGGGGTTGGCAAAAGGGGTCTCCCCTCCTCGTGGCTCTTCCCTGAATCCCCAGCCTTCTGTGGCCATGGCATGTCTGATTGCAGTGGACACTGTCTGCACTTCATGACCTCAGGAACCCCTGCCGAACCCCCCTGCAGTTCAAGGCCATGTCAGCACCCCCACCCCCATCACTCAGCAGGTGGGCTGTGCTCAACAATGCACCTCCAGGGTGCATTCCAACCTATAGCTGACTCACTAGAAGATTTCGTGACTCACTAGAAGATTCTCACCGCTCTCCCTTTATGAAGCCCCTAAGTGGAGGTTCTGAGCTGATTTTTTCTCCTCAATTTCCTTTCTCCTTGAAGGTCTATGAGGGTGAATTCACTTTGTTGAGTTTCAGGGCCGGCCCTGCTGAATGGGAGGAAATAGCCCAGCATGCCTCTTGCCTGGTGATTATGTTTCTCCTCCAGGGTCAAGCCGAGAGCCACACAGCCACACACCCCGGAGCTGGGGGGAGTGAAGAGGCAGCCTTGCACAGTGGTCCCCAGACAGATCCTGGGCACTGGAATGAGACAGACCCTGAGTCTGAAACCAGCCCCACCATTCACCAGCTGTGCCACCTGGAACAAGTAACTTCCTGAGCCTCAACTTTTTTATTTGTAAAGTGGAGATGAAAATACTAACCATGCAGAGTTATTATGAAAAGTAAATCTGGGTCATTTACGTCTGATGTTTAATAACTGGGGGCTGATATTATGCTTGTCTTATCCCAACCTCCTTGACGGACAGAGGCAAACATGTCCGAAGTCATGCCTTGAGGCAGTGGCAGAGTCACAGGCCATCCTGCTTCCCACCCTGAGGCTCTTCTGCAGGTCCGACACTGCCCCACCCCCATGAGAGAGACACCAGGCAGCAGCAGGTGAGCATGATGGGAAGATCTTTCAGTTCTCTGATCATTGCCTGAGGGAGCCCACGTGGCACAAGGAATGACAAAACTCGCCCCAGATGGGCTTCCGCACTGGCATCGGAGAATAAAGGAACGAGGGAAAAAGTCAAACAGAAGAAAGTGCCTGGAAAAGATGTTTTTATGTTCACTTATGAAAAAAAAAATCAAAGTATACAGCATGAAGATATATGGTTCTCAGAAAATTCATCCCTATGGACCTGTTTGTTTCAGCTGCAGTTATAATTCAAGAACCGCCAAACGGAAGTCATACTATGGGGGTTGGGGGTGGGGAGGAGGGCTGCCAAGGGAAAGGTAGCAATTACGTGCTATTTTTTTTCTAGTTTCAGATAATTTGGAGTTTCAACTTTTCCAGCAGGTCAGAGTTATATAAACAGATGCCATACTAAAATATGATTGTGTAAAAATATAAAAATCCTAAAGCATGATGACAATAATATTTTAGGGGAAAAAAAACATTAAAGCCTGGCAATATCAGAAAATACAAATAGGATCATTTGAGCAGTTCTGTTTCCTTGTATGAACAGCAGTTGCAAATGATGGGTGTATGTGATAGAATAAAGCATTCGGTCTGCACATAACTTAGAAAGGGGTAACGTTTCTAAACACTGACTTTATAAGAAAACATCAAGGACGTCTTACACTCAAAAACAATGCTTAAAAGGAGGAAATTACTTTCTGAAGGATGCAGTGAGTGGAATGCCACGGCCTTTGTTTTCAACTTGCCCTTAACCTGTGTTGGGATGTGTTCACACTGCATGGGGTTTCCCGCAGAGTCTAGCACCAATATATGGATCAGATTTTGTCTTTGATCTGAGTCCTTTATGTTTTCAGTTTTGAGTGTATTGAGGTATGTTTTCTTTGGTTGCTGTCATAACAAATGTGTAATAAAAAACTGTAATATTTACAACATTTAAACATTTTAGATTTCAGTGTCAACTCTTCACATAAGAAAAACTGGAAAACTCTTTAAGAATCATCAGAAGATCATTACTTCCTAGCGTCTGTCATGAAACTGTTTTCGATACACAGAACAATTAGCCTATTAGCACAGCTGTATGCTTTCTGGTCCAGCATCTTCCCTGTGCTCAGCGGGGAGGCGAATCCCGTGGCCTGCATGTCTGCGGTTCGCCACGCTTCACAGTACTTATCCACAAGACGAACGCCATGGGTGCTGGAGCCATGCCAAACAACCTTCTGGGGCCTAAAAAGTAATTTTGTCATGTTAATATTTGAAGTGATGCTTCTTTATGGTATATCTTGGTAAGCAAATTGGCATAAGTCTAGTGAATCAAGTCAAGCTCCTTAACCCTCCATGGTCAGATGCCAAATCACCTCACTATCCTCACCGCTTTTTCAAATGTTCTGAACACATTATATTCCACTCATAATCTGCTTGCAGTCGTTTTCAAATTATACCCTCTGCTTTCATGAATCTGAACCTTTGCTCATGAGGTCCCATTGTCAGGAGTGGCCTCTGTTTCACTTTCAGATCAGTGACTCCTTCTCATCTTTTAAAGGCCAATAAATGCCTCCTCTTGCAGGAAGCCTTCTCCGATTCTTGCCCCTAAGTAAAGATGAATATTTCTTCTATGCTCCTATCATCTGATCTATTTCTCCATTTTACAATCACAATATTCTTCTAGAAACATAGTTAGTTTGTGTTTGTCTTCCCCTGTGAGCCCTATAAGGGTAGGGGCTGCTGCATAGGTTTATTACTGTGCCTTCCAGGCCTGGCATCAGGCCTGGTATACGATAGACACTAAGGGAAGGCTTGTTGAGTGTTCTATTCTCAACAGCACACAGAGTTTTCAAAGATTTAGAGTACAACTACAGCGTAGAGCTACAGGGTCAGCAGGAGTTGCATTATTTATGACTTATTGAGTGCCCACTGCTTGCTATAAGTTTTTACAAGTATTCTTTTTATTTGCACAACAATCCTATGGTATAGATATGATTATCTTGCCTATTTGAGAGGTAAGTCAGCTGAGGCTCAGAGAGTAGAGGCGCCTTGCCCCAAGTTCTCATACTGAGCTTCTGGACCTGGGTGTTCTGGCTCCAAGGCCCGGGCTTTCTCCATGTCCTCACTGTGGCTTTGTGTTGGCAACATCCCAGAGGGGCAGCTGATAAAGTTGTCTTGTTGTTAGGATGTCTCCTACAACTGTCTGTCACCTGAGGGCCTCCACCCCTACTTACCAAGAAGGATCTGTCATTACGTCTCGGCCATCAAAGGAGTAAATTGGAACCTGCGTATTGAACTCTCCTCCATTGCCAGAAAAGATGGAGTCCCAATTACTAAAAAGTTCTTGGCCCTATGGAAACAAAAATAGCACTTTAGAATCATTATATCATCAGCCTACAAATGTACTAGATTTTTACTCATTCTTCAAGGCCCAGATGCCACCTCAAACTGAAGTCCCCAACCCCAACCCCAGTGCCTAGACAGAGTAGAAACTCAAGGAATGTTTGTGGTGTGATTTTATAATCCATCCTTGAACCCTTTTGGTTTTACTGTCTTATTTCTTCAGGTTATTTCCCTTACTATATGCACATTCAAGGCTCCTCCCCATCAAAAGTGTGTTTTAGGTCTTTATTATTGTCATTTGAAAAATTTTATGCATATGTATTGAGCTTCAAATTTGTGCCAGGTCTAGTGCCAGTCTATACTGTCGGTGATATGAAGATGAATCTCTCAGTCCTTTTCCTGAAAGAGCCTGATCTCTCGTGGAGTGATCCAAGAATACAAATAATTCCAGTGGATGAAGGTGGGGGAACAGACCCTGGGAGAGGAGATGGAAAGTGCTGGGTTTGAAGTCAGGATGGAACCTGCCAGCCTCTAGGTTCCAAACTGGAGTACTGGGGTTACAGGGACCAAAAGGTCTTGAAATACCTTTGAGATCTAGTTAGTTGTCGGGACCCAGGTGTCTGAGTATCAACAGAGCTGTCCCTCTGTAGCCTTAAAGGAGTCGACTGTGTCCATGGAGAATCGAGGGAATCCTTGAAGTCCTGCCTTACCAGCAAATGGGACAAAGAAATCTACCAGGCTTTGGCAGCTGAGATGCTCAGAGGGCACTAAATCAGGGCTCAGGACAAAGCACCTCTGCCCTGGGACCAGTGTCCACCAGCTGTTCGCTGGTGCCACTCAACTGATGCCCTCTGGAAGGCATCATTGCGTGGAACCAGGAGCCCCAGACACAGGAGTCAAGGGGATTAATTCTAGTTTGCAATGACTTCAAGCAAACTGCTTTCTTCCTCTGAGCCTCAGTTTTCTCACCTGAGAAACTGGGAAAAGAATAACTACCATTTTTATTGGAAGTATCTATAAAGATATTAGAAGGTGCTTTGTAAACAAACACAAAGCTATATAAATGAAAGATGTTATTATTATTCTTCCTCTATGCTCCAAGAGTCGTAGACCATCCACACAGAAGGGCCATTGTAAATATAAGAAAACTGAGATCCAGAGAGGGTAAGTAACCTGTCCAAAGTCACAATCAGGGAAAGAGCTGGGCCTTGAACCCACACTCTTTTGTTGATGTCATGGAATGGCAACTGCCTCCAGTCCCTGTGGAGACCGGTGCATCTGGAACGCAGCGGGAACAGCATCTATTTTTACCTTGAGGTTCACTATTGGAAGGCTGTATCTCTCTGCCTTCCTCACAACTGTGGAGAGATCTTGCAAATGGGAGGATAAGAATGCTCGGTAGGTGGACAACAGCCCTGCGGCCCTGGCCTGCTGGAAGCACTGAAAATCAGCTCGGATGTCCCCAGAAAATGGCATGTTCAGAGCAACCAAGTGAAGCTGAAATAAGTGAAAGAAAGGACAGTGCAGTTAGAATAAAAGACAAACGCCAACCCTCATAAACCATCTCATGTTCCTAAGAAGATCCCAGAGTTCATTTTATTCGACCTCTAGCTGACATTGGAGTTGCAGTTTCTGCTTGACCATGTCCAGTAAAGAGAGCTATGATCTCCCAAAGCAGCCTTTTTCTGCTTTCTGAACAGCTCTAAATGGTGGAAATTTCTTCCACAGATGTGAAAAACAAAACAAAACACTGCTGCGACCAAATAAAGCACTTCAGAGGTCTGAATCCAGCCTGTAGGCAATATATGTGAGACCTCTGGGTCCACCTCCAGCTCAGTTTCCGGCAGAGGTCTCAGCTGGCTTTGGTTCTGGATACCAGAGCTTCACCAGGATGTCTGCCTGCTGCCCTTTCTTCCCTCTCTTGAGTAGGCCTGGTCTGATCACATGAGGGACCCAGGGGAAAGGCATTGATGGAGAAGGACATGACACTTATTACTAAGACTACTAGGATAGACCCTTCTGGAAACTAGGAGTCATAAAGTAATTCTAGCCTCACATCCCTGCCACCTTGGTCAGCAGCCAAAATAAAAGCCACCCCATTGTCTGTTTTCTCACACTTTCCCTCTCCCAACCCAGCCTCCCTCTACTGCCCTCTCTCCCAGCCTTTTTACCATCCCTCTGGGATGCATTCCATAATCAAGGAACACTCATTCCCTGCTCCCCGCCCTTCAATCTCATCTCAGGATTAACTTTTATCTCATCCGCATAGAGCTAGGGAGGGCTGGTACAGGGCCTGGGCCCAAGTTGCCAAAAAAGGAGAATAGTGTTAAACATCTTAAGCCACAAGACATTTCATGAGCCCCACACTGCGGCAGGAAAGGTCAGTGTTTCTCTCCCCATTTCCACGCTGCCTCTCAGATCTGTCCCCACTTGCAGTGTCACCATGCTGGCGTTCTG
This sequence comes from Galeopterus variegatus, assembly GCF_000696425.1. Classification (NCBI taxonomy): domain Eukaryota; kingdom Metazoa; phylum Chordata; class Mammalia; order Dermoptera; family Cynocephalidae; genus Galeopterus; species Galeopterus variegatus. Next base: position 243,302 of record NW_007726553.1, read on the forward strand.
CTAGTTGAATAGCCAGTCGGCCACCACTGGCCTTGTGCTGCAATTTCCAGAACACCCCACGCAGT